>NC_090185.1:1919963-2092463 GCF_024679245.1 Pseudorasbora parva | reverse complement strand
TATTGAAGAGTTCTTGAGAGATGGTTCTTTAATTCTGATCTGACAGCAGGGGCCTGGACCATGATGGTAGTTTAACAAACTCAGGGTTACAGGATTAGTTATGAGTTGACAAAACCAAACCATTGTATTAAGGATTTGTTGGTCCCATGATGCTGATCATCAGCTTTCTCTGTCAACTCAGGCTTTGATCTTGAGTTCAGGAGTTTAGCTGTGACATCAGCAGAGAACAGCCAATCACAGTTTCTGACATCAGCAGAGAACAGCCAATCACACGCTGTGGAACTGAGATTCACTTCTCGCGAGACAAGCAGTGAGATCAATTCCTCTCTTCTGCAGAATATTGCATGATTGAAAAATATTAAGAATAATAAAAAAAATACACAGCAAGAAGAAAAGCTGTCTATGAAAGGACAACTTAAAGAAAAATTAGTATACGTCAATGCAAGTAAAAATTGAACATTTAAGCTCAGTAAGCTTCTTTTTTTAAATAGGTTTATTTATTGATTTTAAAGTTTATTTGTATGACTTTATATGACACTATTTATATTAATTTTAACAAAGTGCCTATTAATGATTAATTAATAAAAGGATAAATGTGTAATTGATTAAGGGTATAATAATTACATAAATTATATCTAAATCATTCAAAATGATTATTATTATAAATAAGCATTGTTAAAAGCCAGACGCTTTAGTCTTTAATAAGCATTTTCTGTGTAGTGACCTTTAATTTGGAGTAGAAACAGGGGGCGTGGCTTTATTGCATCAGAGGCGTGTCACTTTACTCTCAGCTGATTGGTCCAATTTCAGTTTGAGATCTCTTATCCAGAACATAACCTGCCCTGAAGTTACTCACAGCTAAAAGCCAAACCACTTTAATGGAACCTAAAACACAGGATTGGCCCAAACTAAGCTTAAACATATCTGGCTAACCAGCTAAACTGGCTTCATGGTACAGGCCCCTGAAGACACAAGCCGGGGTTTAAATCCCAGCGGAGCAGACGGGGCATGTTGTCACAATGAGCCCCTATTAGAAATATGATATTAAATTCTATACTTTTATGAATTCTATTTAGAAACCATGAGAAAGACTGATAGTTAATGTTCAGAAATTATTCATTATTATTATTATTGTTTTGAACTATGATGTAAAGCTGTGTTTAGTGATATGTTTGTTGTCAAACTCAAAAAAAATTTTAAAAAAAAGAATTCATTATTTTATTTAAAAAAATTAGTTATTGTATTTTATTGACAAAATATTTGAGTTTGTCTTTTTTAATTATTATATTAGATAATATGTTAATCTGTCATATGGTCTTTTTATAATGAACCCCACCTATAGGGCATGTTGTCATATTTCACCTCCATTATTTTAGGGTAAATCAAGAAAAAGTATTAAAGAAACAAAACCACATCATTGTACTAGATGTGTGGAATTTATGACAGTTCTGTTAGTCTTGTCTAAGTTGTGTTGTGCGTCACCACGGGTCTGTACCATGAAGCCAGTTTTGTTGGCTAGCCAGATAACTTTGAGTTTGCAGCAATCCTGGGTTTTTGGTACCATGAAACTTGTTTGGCTTTTAGCAGTGTTCACCATCATAGTAACTTGCGCTCCACACCTTACCTTCTCCAGGGCCGGTTATAATTTAATTTAATTTGTTACATTTATATAGCGCTTTTCTAGGTACTCAAAGCGCTTTACATAGAAGGGGGAATCTCCTCAACCACCACCAATGTGCAGCACCACCTGGATGATGCGACGGCAGCCATATTGTGCCAGAACGCTCACCACACACCAGCTGATTGGTGGAGAGGAGACCGAGTGATGAAGCCAATCAGGATATGGGGATTATTAGGAGGCCATGATGGACAGAGGCCAATGGGCAAATTTGGCCAGGATGCCGGGGTTACACCCCTGCTCTTTTATTCCGAAAGACATCCTGGGATTTTTAATGACCACAGAGAGTCAGGACCTCGGTTTAACATCTCATCCGAAAGACGGTGCTCTTTGACAGTATAGTGTCCCCATCACTATACTGGGGCATTAGGACCCACACAGACCACAGGGTGAGCGCCCCCTGCTGGCCTCACTAACACCAGTTGGTCTCCCATCCAGGTACTGACCAGGCTCAGCCCTGCTTAGCTTCAGAGGGAAACCAGTCTTGGGCTACAGGGTGATATGGCTGCTGGTTATGTTCTGGATATGAGATCTCAAACTGAAATTGGACCAATCAGCTGAGAGCAAAGGGACATGTCACTCCTCCAGTTTCTGTTGCTCCAGATTAAATTTCACTATAAAAAATATATTGTCTGGCTTTAATGATAATTACTTAGTATAATCATTTTATATTATATATAATTGATTTATGTAATGAATACATACTAAATCCATTACACACAAGCTAGTTTATAAATAATCAAGCATTTAGTTGAAATTAATATAAAAATATACAGATAATATGTAAAAATAAAACTGTACGATAATTAGATAAAGCTTTAGAAATGTGAATTTGCATGTTCGCGTCTCTAGCCTATATATATATATATATATTGTTTATTTAATCTCTTTTTTGCAAAAGTATTTTCTTCTGTATAAATTAATTTAAATTCTTTATATATTTTGTATATGAAAGAGTTTTGAATCACGTTGGCTCTCTCCTGAGAAGTGAATCACACATCACACTCTGTTGAAAGGCATTTGTTTGGTTTTGTCAACTCTAAACTAATCCTATAACCCTGAGTTTGTTTAGCTACTATCACGGTACAGGCCCCAGATGGCTTTGTCTTGGTTTGTCTTTGCCATGTGCTTCTCTTGTCCCGCCTCTTTGTTTCCGAATACCACGCCCTCTTGTTTAGTTGTTGATTAGTCCTCATTTTTCTAAGTGTGTTCACCTGTTCCTCATGTTTTCTGCTCTCTTTATAATGTGTGCTCTTGCCCTCATGTTTTGCTAGTTCGTTATACATTGTGTCACTGTGTGTTTGTTGTTCTATTAAGCCTTGTTTATACTTTCGCCTGTCTCCGCGGCGCGAGCCACATGTTTATACTTGATGCGCTCGCCGTTTTGCTATTCTTTGAAACGACAGAGGGCGACTGAGTAATAAACCCTCAGGAAAAAGCTTCAAGAAGAAATGTAATGTGCACAGTACATGTGTAACAATGTGGGCTAATGTACACAGGTGATGATATTTATTTTAGTACATTTCACCAAAAACCACACTACAAAAGAATTGTGTAAAACTCAATAAACCTTGGCTTGATATAATTACTTGTGACATACGAACAAAATACATGTATGCAACTAAATTAACTATCTCTTAAATATTTTTGATAATTTCACTAAACATTTTAATGTCATGATTTATTTATTTGATTAAACATGGATCTCTATTTAAAACGTCTTATTTCTGCTTTTGTAGGCTCATTTTGTAAATATAAGCACCTTATTTCTATGTGCAAACCGGGGGCTGGTGTGATGAGACGCTCGGCTAGATTCGCCGAGAACTTCGGATGCGGAGCTGCGGGCGCTGTTACAAAAAATGCGCTGCGCACCCAACGTGTTTTGTTCACCCACTCCGCGTTTTGCCACAGGCACCCTCAAGCTCATGCGGACGCGTCGAGTATAAACAAGGCTTTACTCTAGTTATTGCTAAGTGTTAGTTCTGCCGACTGCCATTGCTCTTGTTTCCTGTGTCTCTAGTTCCTGTCCTGCAAGCAGAGGTTCCCTGACCACTTGCTCTACTTGCCTAGCAGCAAACCTGGTGCAGAGCCTGAGATACCCGAATGCATAGCCTGTCGTACTTTGAGTTCCTGTCTGGCCATCGCTGGTATCCTCTGGTCTCATTCTGCTCTGCCATAAATGCTCTCCAGCATAACATCATCTTGAGCTAGTTACAATGTTTGCTCTTTCTGCTTGCCTGTGTTTGTCAATCAATCAATCAATCAACTTTATTTATATAGCGCTTTTACAATCACGATTGTGTCAAAGCAGCTTCACAGTGTCAAACAGGATAATATTGCGGCCAAATTAGATTTGGCTGTACAGTCGTACTGGAGAAAACAGGGATGTTATCAGCTTATTTTAATTTATCATATAGCGACAATGTTGGCAGATCAGTATTATAGTTTATAGAATTAAATAAGACCTAATTCATACATTTTATTTGTATAATAAGTTGAATAACTTAGATCATAATTTTAGTGTCCCCAACTGAGCAAGCCAAGCCAAAGGCGACAGTGGCAAGGAACCAAAACTCCATCAGGGCATGATGGAGAAAAATAAACCTTGGGAGAAACCAGACTCAGTTCGGGGTGCCAGTTCTCCTCTGGCCTATTAACACACCGTGTAAGATTATTATTCTGGCAACCTTACAGGTCGGAAATCATATCATATTTGTATTCCATACCTGCCCAATGTTTGAACTGTGAGGCCATTCACCACCAGAAGCCACCCATGCTAGCTGCGTGAGTGTCCAAACAATGGAGCTCGCCCTCAGGGAGGCCTGGCAACGCCTACTTCCTGGCAGCAAGCCCTGCTAGTGGCTAGCTTGTCTACGAGACCAGATCCGGGAATCCCTTCTCAGGGAGGCCCAAAAGGGGCCTATCACCTGACATCACGTTATACCGGTTAACCGAGCGTCCAAGCTCGGGGGCTCACCCACAGGTAGGCCAGGAGAGGCCTGATACCTGCTAGCCGGACATGCAAACCGTCAGAAGTGACTGCGGTCCCGGAGCTCGCCTCCAGCAAGGCCTGATTGAGGCCTCCCGCACAGTAGCGAGTCTTAGGGCGGCCTGGAGAGGCCTATTGCCAAATGGCAGCCTAGTGTTAGAGGCCCGGTGACAGACGGTGTTATCCAACAGAAGAGCCCCCAGAGTAGGAGGCCCCGCAGGGCCTACTACCTGCCAGCTACTCGTAGGCCAGGGAATGACCTCAGGGAGGCCTGGTGAGGCCTGCTTCCTGATAGCAGACCATGCTAGCTGCCCTAGCTAGCAACCATGCTCACTGTCATAGGAACTGTACCTCAGCAGGCCCTCAGGGAGGCCTGGTGAGGCCTACTACCTGTCATCCAGTGACTGGAGCCCAGGAACTCCCCCTCAGGGGAAGCCAGATGAGGCCTGCTGTAACCTAGCAAGCCCCTAGGGAGGCCTGGACTTACCAGCTCACCTCCTGCGCGTGACGATATCCACGCTAGACATGTGCCGATTTTCGATAATGCGATTTATCACGATAATGAATATGCACAATATTGTTATCGTAGGCACTTTAAAATATCGTAAATAATAATTTATTAACAATTATTTATTTTTTTTATAATGCACTCAAGAATACTTTGCCCATCAACCGTATAAATGCTCAACACCGCTGTATTCTGCGTCAAAGGGAAGCACTCAGATGTCAATGAGAAGCACATGAACGAGTGAAGGAGACGCGCTGCTGAAGTGCCGCTCAGTGACAGCAGAGGGCGCTGATGAACTGCAGAATGCAGTGGTTACCCCGGAAACCCGCAAACAAAAGCATCCGCGCTAGTGAAGGAGTTTTTAAAACAGCCATTCGTTTTTTGTAATCTCAATGTTCATCACAGCACCAAATACTTAATACTTAAATTCTTAATAGCCTATTTATTTTCAAACTTAAACATTTTTATGTTTTAATCTGGACTACAACATGCCCTAATAATTAGAATTGTTCTAATTATTGTTCAGTAAAACTTTGAGACATACGACTTCATTAGTTAACATGTTAATTTATTATTACCAAACTGACAATGAAAAATACTTATAAAGAATTAATTATTCTAAGTAATGTTAATTTCTTAGTTACGGTTTAATAACATTAAAATCAAAATCAAAATAACATTTTTAATGGACCTAAGATAAAACTAACAATCATCAGTATTTCTTAACTAACATTACCAAAAACATTATACTTTCTGTACCAAATGTAGCTGTTGCTCAATCTTAGTTAATGCATTAAATAATGAGACCTTATTGTAATTTGTTACCTGTTGTTCTTTATAGCCTAATTCTTTTGCACTTTAATCTGTTTGAAAATTGTACTTTCACAGCTCTGAAAAAATCAAGAGACCACTTTACATTGATTTCTCTTAATTTTTTTTCCAGAGCTGTATATATTTTTGATGCATTATTGTATTTAAGCATTCAGTTATACTAAAATAGTTTTTAAAGCTGTTATGCTATGGCAACACTTTTTTTTGCCACTTATTTCAACATCGTGATAAAACGTCAGCAATTAATCGCAACATGAAAAATTGATGTCGGCACATGCCTAATCCACGCATAAGCTTTACTCACAGTATGCATGCTTCTCACTGCCCAGCCAGATCTAGAGTATCGTCACGGCTCCACTCCGGGCCGGATGTAAGAAGCGCCTGGGGAGACGATGAAGAAGAGCAGTAAATTAGATTCTTAACTCACCCCCAAGGGAGAGTTATTTCATCCAAGCCAACCGCGTTGTGATACTATTCCTCTTCTCTGGGAGTCCGCCTATTTGCTCCCCACCCTTAACCGTGGGGAGCACGAGAGGCGATGTTGGCCCTCAGGCCCCGTCACTGGTCCGTAGTCCGTAGTCCGTAGCCTACCCGGATCTTTTTAGATTATTCTTAACGGCAATCCGGGGCGAGAACATATACCCATATCTACCCATCCACCAAACATTGGATTACATTTACATTTACATTTATGCATTTGGCAGACACTTTTATCCAAAGTGACTTACATTGCATTCAAGGTACACATTTTACATTTTTGTCAATTCTTGGAATCCAATTTCTGGATTACCTTTGACTTGAAGCCTTCAGACAAAACAGTCCCTGAAGACGAAGAAGCTGGTGTCATGTTTGCAAGGCGCCCTTATATACTTCCTGGTCGCACCTTTACGACATCATAGGCTGTCGCCGGTCAATAGGATTGCTGTGATTCGATAGTAGCTCAGACACCGGTCACACTGGAGGCGTTCCCCATAGCGTCAGCTGACGCAGCTCGAGTTCCCTTTCGAAAGGGAACAGTGATGTTATCAGCTTATTTTAATTTATCATATAGCGACAATTTTGGCAGATCAGTATTATAGTTTATAGAATTAAATAAGACCTAATTAATTTTATTTGTATATTTAGTTGAATAACTTAGATCATAATTTTAGTGTCCCCAACTGAGCAAGCCAAGCCAAAGGCGGCCAAAGGAACCAAAACTCCCTCAGGGCATGATGGAGAAAAATAAACCTTGGGAGAAACCAGACTCAGTTCTCCTCTGGCCTATTAACACACAGTGGAGGATTATTATTCTGGCAACCTTATAGGTCAGAAATCATATTAGATCGGAATATTCAAAATTTCTGGCTATCACGCAAAAGACGGGTTTATTGAGGATGGCGCGTCAATTACACAAGAGTATGAATACATGAAAGATCAGAGTCGTCACGCTGGAGACTGGTTTACTGAGGATGACGTGCCAGTGAGGCAATTTTAGGAGACACTAATTGACACAGTCTCAGCAGACACTCCAGGATGTGTTGGTCATGTCCAGGCGCAGGTCCTCCATCCGATCCGTCATGGCCTGAATCTGGCCGACTGCAGTAAACCTCGGGATATACAGATAGGGTGCTTCCCAATTTTTATTTGTGCATCCTCGTGTCCTTTCCTAGCTTCCTTTCCTTACGCCTTAGCTCCACCCCTTCAGGATGCGAGGGAAAGGCGCTAAGAAAAGACGCAAGGGGGGAGGAATTGAATTAAGTGAAATTATATATCCTCGCTCCCTTTAACGTCACTTTAAAGCGGTGTCAATTAATGATGACTGCACCACTGGATTTAGTCAGGATTCTTGAACATTAGAGATAACTATTTATATTGTGAGCTTCAGCCTCCATAAAAAAACCACATTTGTCCATATTTTGATTAATATTACCAATTATTATTAACAACAAATTCTTCATTGTATAGTATTAGTTTCTATTTGTTTCTTTCATTTTCTTGTGCTTTGATATAATTCTGCAAATGTCAGGTGTTGTTATTTGACAAACATTTGTGTCTTGTACATGTAAACATAATAATAATAATGAATAAACTGTGGCACGATATGAAGGGGGAGGAGAATTAATGCTTGCGTCACGTTTAGTCGATAAAACACTTCTGCAAAGGATACTCCAGTGTATCCTCGCTCATGACTTCTCAAGAAGCCTCCTAACTCCTCCATCCTCGCCTCCTCGCGTTGCAATTAGAGAAATTAGATCTCCTACAAGATGGCTGAGCTCCATCAGTTTCCGGGTCATAGGATGGAGAACGGAGGAGCGAGGAAACGAGGAGAGATATTGAGAAGCATCCAGAGACTAACATTAGTGTAGATGCCACTCTTTTTATGATGTAACGAGTACATCAGATGTTATGCGAAGTGTTCCTGGTTCTGGCTGACCTAGTTAATACAGCCCAACAATCAGTCAATTGATTTGAATAATGTAAGTTAAAAATGTTCTATGTGTATGCCATAGTAAAGAGCCCAAAGTAACCCAGTCCAGTGTATGCCATAGTAACCCCCTGTTCCCATGCCTCCTTGGCGACATCCAGCAGGCCCCGAGGTTGCCGTCCGGACAAGAGCTCAAAGGGGGTGAAACTGGTAGAAGCTTGGGGAACTTCTCGTATGCCAAAGAGGATGTATGGCAGCATCTGGTCCAATACCATCTGTCGTCAGCGACCACCAGATGGAGCATCTACTTTAACTAACAGTTGACTAACAACAACTGGTTGAACCGCTCGACAAGCCCATCGGTCTGTGGGTGGCACACCGTGGTCCTCAGCTGTTTCACCTTGAGGAGGTGACAGAGGTCAATCATCAGCCAGGACATGAATGGGGTGCCCTGATCGGTCAGTATCTCCGTGGGGATGCCTACTCGACTACAGAGGAGGAAGAGCTCCTGGACGACGGCATCAAGGCCAGGCCACTGGAAACGGTCCTGGATCCGTTGAATGGTATTTTGGAGCCCCAGATGGCCTGCCATAGGATGTGAATGGGCTAGCTCCATCAAGGCCTCCGTTTTGGATCAGGGCACCACGAGCAGCCTCCCCCCTACGCTGTGCGACACAGTAAAGCAGGCCATTCTGGACAACAAAGTGTGGAACTGGATGTGGCAGCGGTTGCATTTCCTTTCCCTCGATTACCCTCACTTGTGACCAGCAGTGTTTTAACCCATCGTCCCCATTTTGCTCCTTTGCAAATGCTCCCACTCCCATCACCTGTTGGAAGACATCATAAAAGAGGTTAGAGGCTTGGGAGGAGGTCTTACCTTCTCTGGCACTGTCCGAGGCCAGCAAGTCATTCTGTAGCTGGGGACCTTGGGTCGCCGTCCAGCGTTGGTGGTTACCGGCTTGACTGGCATGCAAAGCCGTGGAGGCAAGCAGTTGGTCGAACCCCGGCCAGTCTCTCACGAGTAGCACCGGGATGGGTAGATCCTTTCCAACCCCCACTTCAATGGTCCAGGAGCCTGGGGCCCCAGAGACGGTGATCCACCGGGCGGGGACCTGTCATGTGTTGCCATGGACACAGTGGCACATCGAGAAATATGCGCGTTGCATCTCCCCCGTCAGCAGCGGGGCCAGCACACGAGCCCACTCCTCCCGAGGCCAGCCTTCCCGAGTCGCGATGGCCTCGAATATCTTCAGATAATTCTTGCTGTCATCGTGTGTGGTCATCTTCGGTAACAGCTGCGTGGCCTGAGCGCGGGGATCTGGCGCAGCAACTCGTTGGGCAGCGCCAGAGCGGAGCACAGCGATCGCTCACTCAGATTCCCCCTGGCGAGTGGCCATGTCTTCCATTTGCTGTTGTCGAATGCTCACCTCAGTGAGATGCTTTAGCAACTCTTCCATGACTGGGGAGGAGCAGCCACCTGTGAAGAGACCAAGGGAAAGGGGAAAAAGGAAAAAAAAAAGATAAAGTTACAGGCACTGCCAAAATTAATTTGCACGCATTCTCCACCAGTGTAACGGGGTGAGGAATCACATGACAAGAGATCTTCAATAAAAGCCCCAAAGGGTGAGTTTATTGAGAAGTGTGGTGCCAATGTCTCGTGGTGAAGTGCGCTGTTGCTCCGTGATCCGCCTTGGTTTTTCTCCCGTGTTGCTAAGTGCTGGGTGTCCATGTCGAGCTCACGCGCTGGGGCTGGCCGGTCACACACTGCTCTCTGGAAGAAAGGGACAAGTTGTGGGCGGCAGTGGCTCAGTGGTTCATGTAGATTGTCTACAAACCGAAAGGTTGGTGGTTCGATCCCTGGTTCCGCCTGACCAAGTGTCGAGGTGTCCTTGAGCAAGACACCTAACCCCAGCTGCTCCCGATGAGCTGGATGGTGCCTTACATGGCTGACATCGCTGTCGGTGTATGAATGGGTGAATGTGAGGCAATATGTAAAGCGCTTTGGATGGCCATAGGGTCTGTTAAAAGTGCTATATAAATGCAGTCCATTTACAAGAGGACTGGCGTTAAAATGAGCCGAGTTACCCTAAGAAAAGATCGAGACAAGGGATGCTCATATTGACTGTTTAACCAAAACCGATAGTAAGACTTATTTTGCAAAATGAAGCTATAGGAAAGAAGAAGCCTACTGTGCGGGACTATTTGGACAGAAAGGGTGACGATGTTACGTGCAAAATAAGCTCCGCGGTATTACAATACAGCAGTAGTACAAGCTCCTGACTGGTGGAGGAAACCAAATGAAAGGCACTTTCTGTGGCTGGACGCTCTGGCGAGGCGTCTCTGTATTCCCAGGGCAGTCTTAGCAGGCAGTGCCATCTGAAGCCTTGTTTAATGCTTTTCGTAGAGTGTTTTTGGTCACGTTTAATAAAGTAAACATTTTCACGTAGCCTATGTTCTTAGAGCCCTTCACGGGCCTCAAATCTCGGCCCTAGCCCGGCCCGTGTCCGACAGCTTATAAAAAATCTGGGCCCGAGTCCGCCTGGAGCCCGTGTTTAAAAAAAAAACAATTTCTTTACATTGTTGCACCCATTAAAATTGTTCAGTTTTGTTTTTAATGTCAAAGAAGTAATATTTTGTTTAATCTCTTTGTTAAGTTAATTTAGAAAAATGTTTAGAGCCTTTTTTGTTTGTTAAATTAAAGTTTTAATTTTTTTAACTGACAACCAAGCAAGCAGCGGCCGACTGTGAGTTAACCACATATTTAATCCATTTAGCCTCGCAAATCAACTCTTGACTTGTCTTGCCTATAATAAAATCCATAGATATAAAACACTTCAAGCATCACAATGTTAGATAATTTAGCCTACTAGTAGGCTAGCACCACAGTAAAAGGCATTTCTGACGAGCTGAGGTAGGATAATGCAGCTCGCAAACTAAACAAGCTAAGCAATCGAAACAAATAAAAAAATTAATGAACATGCAGTTTGTCTTATACCTTACAAAATTAATATAAATCAGATCTTCAATTCCCACGGTATAGCCATATTTAACGGAGTTCACAGCAATGAAAGCAAAAGATACAAGATGCATTTTATTCAGCAGCTCATTTCAAATTCAAAGACCGCAATATGAGAACAAGCGACCTAAGCACTGGTAAGATCAGTTGTTAATTTTTATTGAAGATTATTGTGTTTTCGAGCATCTAAGACTTATTTTAAGTTTCATTTACGACCATTTGCGATGGCTTGCTTTACTCGTTTGCAGCGCTGCATGTTGCAGCACCATCATATCTATCTGACTACAACATATGGCCCATAACGCTCTCACACACGTTTATTTACGTGTACCATACCAGAGTTTTGGTGTGCCACGTGTTTATTACGTAACCATTCTACAGGAGTAGATACAACCAGATACATTTACACTTGTCCGGTTTCGTCTGAAATGTTTTTAGACCAGCTTCTGAATTGGTTTATTTGAGTAATCAGAATTAAATACGTCTCGAAAGAATCTCGGAAGGCATTAAATTCTACTCCTGGTCATTTTACAATCAGATACCCTTACGAAACAAAAATATATTGCAGTATATTGGAAAATTTCATGCAATACATTAGGCAATATATTCACATATATGGGAATAAAATGTTTCAATATATTGCAATATATTGAAAGCGGCAATCATTTGTATATTTTGCGATATATTACATGAATATATAATATATTTTATAATACCATCAATATATTATTGATGGTATTTATAATATATTTACAATATATTAAAATATATTTCAAGTAATATATTGGTAAATATATTTTCCTTTCGAAAGGGTAGATACCTGGTCAGAGAAAACAAATGAAGGAACTAGTTGTAAAAAGGCCAAAGTTCTAGCAGCTGAAGAAGCCTGCGCTGCTGCTGGTCTCTATAACCCTGTGCGAGCCATGTCTTGACAGTTGCGTAAGCTATTATGGTCTCATGTTGGTTTACCAGCACAGCACATCTCATGGTTTTCTTAATTAATAAAATAAATATAAAACGAAGGATAAGCCTAAAAAAGGCCCGAGGCCTGGCGGCGTTTTAGGATGTGAAAATTGTCCCGAAGCCCGCCATAGGGCCGTAAAAATGTCGGATCCTGTTGGGCTCGGGCATAAATGCAGGGCTCTAGTGTGAATCTAGGTTCTGTTGTTAAGCATTTCTGTATGTTCTGCTGTTTGCACAGTAACCAAAATGTGAAAAAACTATTTTTAACGGGTCACAGACACTCGTCAATTGTATTTTTATGAAATGCAATAGTCGATTGTAACGATTCGACAGGAATGGAAGGAAGAGGACAAGGGGTCGGCTTTGGACTGCTGACGTCTTTTATTCTTATACTCAAAAACAACATGCACACTTCAGTGTGTGACTCTCATTCAATAACTCAGTTAACTTCCGGGTTCGCGGCACTTCCGGTATCCGGGTACTCAGTGTCTCTGTGGGTCGTCAACAGTCCGTCTCTCTCCCACATGCTTCCGATTCCACAGGCGTTTTATCCTCTCCCCACGCCCATTACTGGAACAAGATACAGCTGTTATTAATCTGCGTCCAACCCACTCACTTACCGCTCGTCCCGCGGCTCTCTCTCCCGCTGCAGACCTCGCTGAACCACGCCCCCCTTGCCACATACCCCCACCGCCCGACTCAGGCTGGGGAGCCATCCGGCCTGCAGCCCCCCCCCCCCCATTTCTGGAGAGGAAGTCGGCTACAGCCATCTGAGCCTGTGGACCACCTTGAACTTAAAAGGCTGGAGAGCTAGATACCAACGGGTGATCCGCGCGTTGGTATCCTTCATGTGGTGGAGCCATTGGAAAAGAGCGTGGTCCGAACACAGGGTGAACTCCCTCCCCAGGAGGTAGTAGCGGAGGGTGAGAACGGCCCACCTGATGGCAAGGCATTCCTTTTCTATGGTGCTGTACTTAGCCTCTCTCTTGGAGAGCTTGTGGCTAATGTACAGCACCGGCAGCTCTCCCCTCTCCACCTCCTGGGTCAGGACTGCGCCCAACCCCCTGTCCGACGCGTCAGTCTGCAACACAAAGGGGAGAGAAAAGTCAGGGGAGTGTAAAAGCAGCCCGCCACACAGAGCAGCCTTAACTCGGGTGAAGGCCTGCTGGCACAGCTCCGTCCTCTGGACCGTATCTGGTAGCCCCTTTCTAGTAAGGTCAGTCAGAGGGCTGGTTAGATCCGAATAATTGGGCATAAACCGCCTATAATATCCCGCCAGCCCCAAGAACTGCCTTACCTCCTTTTTGGTCTTGGGCCTCGGACAGGTCGCAATCGCGGCGGTCTTATCAATTTGGGGACGCACCTGTCCATGGCCCAAGTGGAAGCCCAGATACCTTACCTCCACCCGCCCAATTGCACACTTCTTCGGGTTGGCCGTGAGCCCCGCTCCTCTCAGCAACCTCAGGACCGCCCTGACATGCCGCATATGCCGCTGCCAATCGTGACTGTAAATCACAATATCATCTAGATAGGCAGCAGCATATGTGGCATGGGGACGCAAAATCCTGTCCATGAGCCGCTGAAAGGTGGCAGGAGCCCCGAACAAACCAAATGGAAGTGTGACAAATTGGTGCAATCCAAACGGCGTGGTGAAAGCTGTCTTTTCTTTGGACAATGGAGACAAGGGGATCTGCCAATAGCCCTTTGTTAAGTCCAATGTCGAATAAAATCGAGCCGTGCCCAGCCAATCAAGCAACTCGTCAACCCGCGGCATTGGATAGGCGTCGAATTTCGACAAAGCATTCACCTTGCGATAGTCCACGCAGAACCTGACCGAGCCGTCGGTTTTAGGAACCAAAACTATCGGGCTCGCCCAGTCACTGTTGGACTCCTCTATTACTCCCATATCAAGCATAGCACCCAATTCTTCTTGAACCACTTTTTCTTGTGTACAGGTAATCTATACGGCCGGCTACGAACTACCACGCCCGGCTCGGTCTCGATATGGTGCTGAATCAGGTCGGTACGTCCCGGTAGGGGCGAGAACAGTAGTTTAGTACCCCTGTTATACGACCGGCTCTGGCGGTCCTGGGCTTGCAACAAATTCTCCCTGGATAGCCGCCCCAGTGTGTGGAGTTTTGTTCGCAAGTCCAGTACATACTGAATTTCGTTTTTCGCCAAAGAAGGTCCCTCCTCCCAAGTCTCTCGCAGGACATCCATCACCCCCCGAGGCTGGCGTCCGTAGAGAAGCTCGAAGGGGGAAAACCCTGTGGAGGCTTGCGGGACCTCCCGCATGGCGAATAAGAGGGGTTCTAACCACTTGTCCCAATTTTTGGCGTCTTCCTGTACGAACTTACGGATCATGGATTTAAGGGTGCGATTAAACCGCTCGACCAAGCCGTCCGTTTGTGGGTGATAGACGCTTGTTCGAATGGATTTAATGCCCAATAATCCGTACAGTTCGCGTAATGTACGTGACATAAATGCCGTGCCTTGGTCGGTGAGGATTTCTTTCGGAACCCCCACCCGGGAGATAAGACGAAACAGTGCGTCCGCAACACTCTTTGCCAAAATTTTGCGGAGAGCCACTGCTTCCGGGTATCGTGTTGCGTAGTCCACGATGACTAACGCAAAACGATGCCCGCGTGCGGATCGCTCTAATGGCCCGATGAGGTCTATCCCAATTCTTTCAAAGGGGGCCTGCATTAATGGGAGGGGGCGCAATGGTGCTTTTGGAGCGGCCAGTGGATTTACCAACTGACATTCCGGACAAGACGCGCACCACCTGCGCACGTTGTCATGAATGCCTGGCCAAAAAAATCGGGTCATGAGGCGATTCAGCGTGGCCGCCTGTCCCAAGTGGCCCGCCATCGGATTGGCATGAGCCGCCCGGAAAAGCATTTCCCGGCGGCTCTTAGGAACTAACAACTGGGTTGTATCCATTTTTGTCTGAGTGTCTTGGGTCTCTCGATACAACCGGTCTTTTGATATGGCAAAATAGAGATAGGTGACGGGCAAGGCGGGTTGGAGAGACTGGCCGTCGATGGATCGGACCTGTTGGAAGGCGTGTTTGAGGGTCTCATCCTTTGACTGCTCCAGAGAAAAGTCATCGCGGTCCGAGAGAATCAGTCTCTCGATCCCGCTCAGTTCCTCTGGAGCCGTCCCCAGTGGTCCCGTCTCAGTCTCCCCAACCTGCACTCGCGCCGTCCCTATCCGAGCCTTTTTTCCCCAAGCGGCATCCGCACATACCGACCCCAATAAAACCGAAAATGCGGGCCAATTTGTCCCCAAAATTAGCGGATGCCGGAGGTGAGGACTAACCGCCACCCCTACACTATGCTTTTCTCCCCTAAGCTGAATCGTGATTGGGACAACCGGATACTCCACCACATCCCCGTGCACACACCACACCTTAACCACGCGGCTTGTATCCAATGCCCCCGGCTGCATCAGGCTTTGATGGATCGAGGTTTGGTTACATCCTGAATCCACCAAGGCCTGATATGTACCCTCCTTGATACTCACAGGTATTTGGTACTCTCCTGCCTGATCGGGGGGTGGCCTGCGGGACGTCCGGAACCCCGCAATGCCAACAGCCGGGTAGGCCAGCCCAGGCCTACCCGCCGCCCCAGTGGCGGGGAGTGGGTTGGACAATGGACGTGGAGAGAGGGAGGAACCGGAAGCATGGTCCCCTCCCGCCCCCATCAGCCCCGCCCAGGGATTCCCGAACTGTGGGCGGGACCTAGGGAGAGGGACAGGGCGAGAGAGAGAGAGACAGAGGGAAGAGAGAGAGAAGCAGAGGGGGGAGAGAGAGAGGCAGATGTTAATGGGGGTTTGCCGACCCCAGGGCACGCCACCATGTGGTCCTCCGCCAGGTTGATGGCCGTCTCCAGCGACGTGGGCCGGTGGCACTGGACACACTCGGCTGTTCGCTTCGCCTCGGCGCGAGCCTCCCGGTCGAGCCAGCTCCGGAACCTCTCGTGGCCCTCCTGCTGGCCTTGGACGATCGCCGCGAATCTCCGTTCTTGATCCGTCCTAAGGTCCAGCAGTGCCTGATGTTGCTCGCGGTGTAGGACCGCGAGGGATGAGATGATCTCCGCAAGTGGGGTGGAGGACGGTGTTTGCATGGCGGCGGCTCGGTCCTACTTCCTTCCCGGGTTTCGGCACCAGTGTAACGATTCGACAGGAATGGAAGGAAGAGGACAAGGGGTCGGCTTTGGACTGCTGACGTCTTTTATTCTTATACTCAAAAACAACATGCACACTTCAGTGTGTGACTCTCATTCAATAACTGACTACAGTTAACTTCCGGGTTCGCGGCACTTCCGGTATCCGGGTACTCAGTGTCTCTGTGGGTCGTCAGCAGTCCGTCTCTCTCCCCCATGCTTCCGATTCCACAGGCGTTTTATCCTCTCCCCACGCCCATTACTGGAACAAGATACAGGTGTTATTAATCTGCATCCAACCCACTCACTTACCGCTCGTCCCGCGGCTCTCTCTCCCGCTGCAGACCTCGCTGAACCACGCCCCCCTTGCCACATCGATTAATGAGCATCAGTTTTTGGTCGGAAAAATAAACTAAATTGAGCATCCCTAATCGAGATACACGGATTATAACATCCAACCTCATCTCCCCAGACTAATGTATACTTCAACACAATATTTCAGTGATGATTAACTTACAAAGTTTTTCTCTGTTCTTTTTCAGTGAATGATCTGAGGATTGTTCTGGTGGGAAAGAATGTATCAGAAAACAGTCGAGTGAGAAACATTATACTGGGAACAGAGGTGTTTGACAGTAAAGCTCAATCTCATTTACAGCTGCACAGTGTTAGAGTCAGTGGAGAAGTGGAGAAGAGACACATCACAGTAATCAACAATCCTCACCTGCTCCAGCCACATCTGTTACAACATCAGATCACACAGGGAGTGAGAGAGTGTTTATCTCTGTCTGATCCAGGACCTCATGCGATCATACTCGTACTGCAGTCTAAGGACTTCAGAGAGGAGGACAGACAGAGAGTGAAAGCTGTGCTGAACCTCTTCAGTGAGAAGGCCATTAAACACACTATAGTGCTGACTACTGATGAAGAGACACGTGCAGCCAAATTAGCTTCTAGGGTAATGGATAAAGCTGTAGGCTCCAACTTCAAATGGGCTTCTATGATAACAAATAGCACTATTACTAATTTAATAAAGGAGTGTGGTGGAGGACATCTTAAATTTGATTCAAGAAATGCAGGATGGCGCTCTGTGATGTTCAGAAGCATAGAGAAGATCCTCAAGGAAGAGAATGAAGAATTCCTCATCTGTAACAGGTATGAGGATGGAGGAGATGGATCATCAGTGGATGAAGATCTGAGCAGATCTGGAGGTTCAATCCGAGGACACGACAAAGAGGACGATATAAAATTCTATCAGAGCACAAAAACAGGAAGTGATGAAGGAGGTTTGTCAAAGTATTTGTAATACCTCAAAAAATATGATAATTTTTCTCCATGTGGTTTTCTGTCTCTACTGCACTAGAACAATCATTTATTCTTTTTAGTAATCTTTTTTGTTTTGGTCAAAGCTTCTAAAATGCTACATAAAAATGGAATATGTTTTAATAGAGTATCAGAAACTGACAGATAGACAGTGTGCAGCTGAATACAGCTTTCAGACACAGTTTGACTAATACTGTCACTGTTGTTAGATTATTAACCCAAAAATGAAAATTAGCCCATGATTTACTCAACCTCAAGTCATCCTTGGAATTTAAAGAGAGTTTGATATAATTTTTCGTGACCTTTGTAGAGATAGAAAGTACAATGGATAATTCACCTCAGATCTTGAAAATAAATGTTCAAACTGTCAAGGTGAACAAACAAGTGTAATTTCAGTCTCTCAGAATGTACTCTATATTTAATCATGCTAAATTTGTATTGCAGAAATTTCAGTGTCACCAGTCCTAATCCTAACAGCACAACAGCGCCAATCAAATGCATAGATGCAAATCTAATCATTGTGACAATTTTGCTTATAGATCAGGAAGTGCATAAAGACAAAAGGCTGATTAGCTTGATCTCGTTAGAATGTAGTCAGTCTGTACCTCAAAACTTTAAAACACTATGTACAAAACAAACTGTTTGAATACTATTACATTGGAACCTTGATATAACAAATTATACATTTGTAATCCCACAGGATGAAGAGGTGGGATTGGGACATGACCCAGGGGCAGGGCCGTGTTAAGCCTTTGCGGGGCCCTGGGCTAAGCTTTTGCATGTTTATTTTAATGCGAACAACGTTCTATCACTTTAATTCAGCGTGTCCAGCACCAAATAGACTCTGTGTAGAAACGATTGACACGCTGCTGCAGACACACCGCTCCTGGAAAGCACTGCCGGACCGCATCCGTGTGTAAAAAAGCTCAAATCCGTTAACATTAAACAGATATAACAGGCGATCTATTCGTGATCAAACTATTTGCGTTGCAGATCTAAGCAGTTCATAGGAGTCATTTGTTGGACTACTAAACAATAATAGAAAGATGTGTTTTAGTGCTATTATCTCATCATATTTAAATTGGTAAATTGGTAAATTGGCCGCTAATGTAAATTGGTAAAGGAAGAATTTATATTTTATGCATTGGGAATTTGGGATACACATAGCTGCCTGCTGGGGTGTCAATGGTCTTTCTTTTAGGGTGGCAGTTGAAACCGCGGTATATCCGCCCCTGCCACTGTCATATTTTCTTACATTTTCATTCCACATGTTGAGGTGACGCAGTCGGATCTCATGAAAAATGCGTATAAAAAGTAAGAGTGTGCAATGTCGTGGAATGTATACGCCAAAACTCATTTTGGCTTGCATATGATATGCTGTTTTTTGTGTGCATATGATACGCACTTTATGGCGTATTATACATACGAACCCCCCACCCCACTACCCTAAACCTACCCAAGAGAGCATGTCATATGCCATAAAGTGCGTATCATATGCACGCGAAAAACAGCGTATCATATGCACGCCAAAATGAGTTTTGGCGTATACATTCCACGACATTGCACACTCGTACTATTTATACGCATTTATGTGTGATCGGGTGTCCGCTGTGACTCGATTCGGTGTGTGTCAACAATGCTTAACGTGAGCATACCTACATCAATAAAAAAAAAATGGAAAAAAAAGGATAACGCAAAAGAGAATTGTCTAAGGGGCCCCCTGGTGTTCAGGGCCCTGGGCTGCAGGGCAGGGTAATTGAATGTGCCTCAGCTCTAGCATACATGAAGTCTTCTAAAGCCATAAAATAGTTTAGTGTAAAGAAAAGCTTTTATTAACTGAAAACCTTTACTTGTGCTTGTTCAAATCATAATATATGCAAGAACTTCTTTGTTTGAATATAGCCAGAAGCCCAGCTCACTGAAAACTATAGTGTCAGGTTCTTGTCAGGATACACACACTGGACAAGGTTACGGTGAATACACAAGAAGGCTTTGTTGAACCACAGGACAGTGAATGAAGCGTGAATGAACTGGTGGAAAAGAATCAGTCTTACAGGAGGCGATGTCAGTATGGCACGATCCGAGGAGATGACAGGTGAAGAGCGGATGACAGGCGATGGGAAGGTAATCAGGACACGTAGAACACACTGGAATCAGGTAACGCAGGAGATCAGGTAAGTGGGTCTTTCCTAGTTCGAGGTGAGACGCTAACTGAGGGTAAGTGCCGGTACTTTATGGAGAGCGGGGATGAGGTAATGGGATGCAGGTGCGGGTGATAAGTACTCTAGTGATTGTGATCGCTGTGTGCAGGAGGTGTGACACTACCCCCCTCTCCAGTGGAAGCTGGAACGGACCAAGGACCCCAATGTCATGGTGGGCGGCCACGGGGACGAGGAGCAGGTCGACTAGGATGACTACGATGGAATTCGGTGAGTAACGAAGGGTCGAGGATGTCATCCTTGGGAATCCAAGACCTCTCTTCAGGGCCATAAACTTCCCAATCCACCAGATATTCTAGGCGACTACCTCAACGTCGGGAGTCCAGGATTTCACAAATGGAGTAGATGGAGTCAGCTTCGACTGGAGGTTCGGGGGCAGGTCATCATGGCCAGACTATGTGGAGGGAGAACAAACATGAGGGCAGTGAGGCTTGAAGAGTGACACATGGAACACTGGATGAATATGTTAGTGAGGGAGTAACAAGCTTATACGTGACAGGGGTGACCTGTCTTGCGACCTGGGATGGACCAATGTAACCAGGGCTCAGTTTCTTGCAGGGCAGTTGCAGACGGATGTCCCGGGTGGAGAGCCACACAAGTTGCCCCGGATGGTAGATGGGGGCCTCTTTCCATCGCTTGTCTGCAAACTGGGTGTGTCTGTGAACCGCCCGCTGGAGATCGTGATGAGCCTCGTCCCAGACCCTCTCGCTGACCCGGAACCAGTTATTAACGTAGGAGACATCAGAAGGTTTGCCGGACCAGGGAAACAGAGGGAGTTCAAAAAAATAGTACACATTGGAAGGACATGAGTCCAGTGGTGGTTTGACGGAGGGAGTTTTGTGCATATTCCGACCAGATGATGCACTGGTTCCAGGAGTTCTGGTGGCACCTTCCTCTCCATTTGTCTGTTGGCTTGGGGGTGATAACTAGAAGTCAGGCTGACAGTGACCCCCAGGAGTTTGAAGAACGCCTTCCACACATGGGAGATAAACTGGGGCCTGCGATCAGAGACAATGTCTTCAGGGATGCCGAAGTTTCAGAAAACCTGAGTGAACAGAGCTTCGGCTATCTCCATCACAGTGGGAAGTCCTCTTAGGGAAATCATTTTGCATGCCTTGGAGAATCTGTCAACCACTATGAGGATGCACGTATTACCGTCGGAGGGAGGTAGTTTGGTGATGAAGTCCACCCCCAAGTGGGACCAAGGTCGATGTGGAATCGGGAGAGGAAGGAGCTTGCCAGATGGTAAACCTTGGATACAAGGAACCTTGGATACAACACAGCATTGGCATCCTCGGACGAACAGCGTCACATCTCTCTCCATGACAGGCCACCAGAACTGATGTTGAATGATTAAGAGAGTTTGGGCGGTCCCCAGGTGGCCAGTACCCACAGACGAGTGGACTGATTTCAGAAGTTTATTGCGGAGAGTTTGAGGAACATAATGTCGGTCAGCGGGGCACCCTGGTGGAGCAGGTTTGAGATGGGAGGCCTCAGCCAACTGACTGTCCAAATCCCATTGAATGGGATTGAAGAAGACACTGGAAGGAAGGACGGGCTCAGGAGCTTCGACTGTATCAGAGGGAGCGTAGAGTTGGGATAGCGCATCCGCGCGTATATTCTTGGAGCCTGGACGATAGGAAATGTGGAAGTTGAATCGAGTGAAGAACAGAGCCCAGGCTTGCTGGGGATTAAGCCTCTTGGCTTCTTTTAGATACTGTAGATTCTTGTGGTCGGTGACCACTACAAACGGATGACGAGCTCCCTCCAACCAGTGTCTCCATTCCTCCAGAGCGAGTTTGATGGCAAGCAACTCCCGGTTGCCGATGTCATAGTTCTGCTCCACAGGGGACAACTTTCTGGAAAAGAAGGCTCATGGAAGAGGTTTGGCTACGTTCTCCTGCTGTTGCAATAAGATGACTCCAACTCCAGTGGTTGAAACATATACTTCAAATCAGAACACCTTTTTTGATCGGGGTGGCACAGAAAAGTAGCGGAAGGCCTCCTTCAGGGTCTGTATCACCTTCTCGGCCTCAGTATTCCAGGCCAGAGTTTTGGGCTTCCCCTTGAAGAGGTTTTTGAGCGGGACAGTGAGCAGGCTGTAGTCTTGAATGAATCGCTGATCGAAATTTGAAAAACCTAGGAATCATTGCAACTCCTTGTCATGGGAGTGGGCCCGAAGTGATGGCGGCAACCTTCCCCTCGTCCATCGAGATACCTTGGGCACTCGCATTATAACCCACAAACTGTATGGATGGTTGGTGGAAGCTGCACTTCTCGGCCTTAAGGTACAAGGAGTACTTGTGGAGTCGTTGGAGAACTTAGGAGACATGGCGACGATGTTCAGCCATGTTGAGGAATAAATGAGGATGTCATCAATGTAGATGAGGACGAATTGGTGGTGGAATTCTCAGAACACCTCATTCATGAAGTCTTGGAAGATGGACTGTGCGTTGACCAGGCCATAGGTCATCACAAGATATCACAAGATATTCATAGTGCCCCGAGGGAGTAATGAAAGCCATCTTCCACTCGTCTCCTTCTCTGATATATGAATTAGTTTATAAGCACTGCGCAGGTCTAAATTAGAAAGCACGGTTGCCCCACACAGATGCTTGGGGGCGGCTGGAACGAGAGAAATAGGATATCGAAACTTCCTCATTATATTATTCAGAGCTTGATAATCGATGCAGGGTTGAAGACCACCATCTTTCTTGGCCACAAAGAAGAAGCTGGAAGCAGCAGGAGATGTGGACGGTCGACTGCAGCCTTGTTTGAGGGCCTCATCGATGTACTCTTTCATGGCCTTCTGTTCAGGGATGGGGAGTGGGTACACATGACCACAGGGCACTGACTCATCCGGTTCCAGGTCGATGGTGCAGTCCCATGGTCGGTGTTGTGGTAACTCTGAGGCTCGCTTCGGGCAGAAGACATCTGAGTAGGGCTTGCAACAGATGGGGATGTCGATTGATCACTTCTCGAAGGGACTTTCAATAGTCGTCAAATTCGTAGAAATGGACTTGGAAGATGAACGTGGAGGTCATGGTAGTTGAGGAAAACGGGAAGGAAAACAGCTGGAACCCCACTTCAGAACGTCAGAACCCCAACATGATGTTGAACTAACCATGGCATCCCCAGAAAGACCGCCGATGTAGAACCATCCAGAACCAAAGGTGTGAACATTTCTTCGTGCAGGCAGCCAACTCACAGAATAACCGACTTCACTTGACGGTTGACAATGTTGGTCAAATTCTTCCCAGTTGTGGATGTGACTTTATACGGGGTTGGAGAGCAGATAGTGTTGAGTTGGAGCTGTCTACAGAGGTAGCTGGAGATGAAGTTACCGGCTGTACCAGAGTCGATTAGAGCTGTGACTGTACAGAAAGTTCAGGAGCAATCAACGTCACATTGGTAGACAAATGTAAAAGCGGGATTTATCACAGAACTCACCAAGAGGCGTGGAAGATAAATGGAGCAAGCCTTGATGTAATGATAATTTGCTCCACAATACAGACAGAGGTTCTGGGTAAGGCGATGACCTCTCTCTGCGGAAGATAGGCGTCATGATCAAGTTGCATATTCTCTGGTTCTGGGGGGGTGGCGATCTCTCTGGCCGGAGGGGATGTGAGGAGACTGCAACGGGATAACTCAGAATAGCAACCTTGAGCGCGAAGATCCACTCGAATGGATTACTGAATGAATTTCTCTAGACCTAATGAGTCATCGTAGATAGTAAGCTGTAGTCGAAGTGCTAAGTTGAGCCCTTGATGATCAGCACTCTCTCATTCCATCCGCTTGCAGCAGCCAGTGGTCTGAAAGTGAGGGTATATTCACCAACTGAAGATGTGCCTTGACGTAGATGTTATAATCTCTCACCAACATATGAATCACCCAGGTTAAGGCCAGACACTTCCCTAAAGTGGGAAACGAAACTCGGAAGGGAACTGGTAACTGCACCGGCTTGAAACCATATTGTTTCTGCCCATTGGAGCGCATGAAAAGACAGATGGGAAAAGATGAATGAGATTTTGGACCGTTCCGTTGGGAAGCGTTGTGGCTGCGCTTTCAGAACGAGAAAGGACATTAGGAGAAACCCATTGCAGTCTTCCTCCATACTAGAGAAGGGTGCTGGTTTGACCATGGGACCAGTCATACAGACAGGTGAAGAAAGGGTTGTGGTGGAAGTGACCATGGTGTTTGTTGTGAGTGTCAGCAGGTTCTTGAAATAGACTCTGGGACCCAGATTAATTTCCGGTTTTGGTCTCACCTTCTGTCAGGATACACACACTGGACAAGGTTACGGTGAATACACAAGAAGGCTTTATTTAACCACAGGGCAGTCTTACAGGAGGCAATGGCAGTATGGCAGGATCCGAGGAGATGACTGGTGAAGCACTCAGGCGATGGGAAGGTAATTGGGACATGTAGAACACACGGGAATCAGGTAACACAGGAGATCAGGTAGTTGGGTCTTTCCGAGTTTGAGGTGAGACGCTGACTGAGGGTAAGTGCCGGTACTTAATGGGGAGCGGTGATGAGGTGATGGAATGCAGGTACAGGTGATTAGTACTCTAGTGATTGTGATCGCTGTGTGCAGGAGGTGTGTGAGTCTGGCAGAGCTGTGACACTTGTGTTGAGGGATGAGGCGAGGACTTTATTAAATGCCAAACAAATAAAAAACAAACAAAACTCATCGGGGAAAACATACAGGCAAGGCAAAGCTTGACACACTGAGAACATCACACATGCAGAACTTTAGGATAGAAAATAAATAGGCAAGGAAATATGGAGGCTAATGAGGGAGAACAGGTGGGGCCAAAATTGAAAAGCTTCCTATACACACATACAGTGGTCTAAGTTCATAATGTTGGTGTAATTTTACAGGAAACCCTTTGAAGTTACATAAAACACGGCTAAAAGTCATAAACATGTAAGTATATGTTGTCTATGCTGTAACAAAGTGATGCATATCTCCAGACAGTAGAGACTCTAAGCTTTCAAATGGTACCACATATGACATCATAGCTCCTCCACAGACATTTCAAATTGAAAGTATATACATGACGATGTCATTCCCGACCCTGTACAGGGTCTATGGAGTTTAAGTGGTTAAGGAAGTGTACTTTTGCTACCAAAGCTGATCTGAGTCTAATGTCTCTAAATGTTGTTTCAGTGACTACTTCTGGAAAATCAAATCTGAACATTGTGCTGTGTGGTCACAGTACAACACTCAAGACTTCAGCATCTAAAATACTTAGAGGGACAATAAATAAACAACTGGATAAACCTGTACTTCAGAAAGAGATGAGTAAAGTGTGTGTGAAGAAAGAGGAGAAGATCGATGGACGGCAGATCACCTTAATAGAGCTTCCAGCTCTCACTCAGCTCTCAGAAGAGGAAGTGATGCGGGAGACTCTCCGCTGTCTGATTCTCTGTGATCCTGGAGTTCATCTTTTCATCCTCATTACTCCTGTCGGTTCACTGACTAATGAAGACAAAGCAGAAATTGAGAAAATTAAAAGAATATTTAACTCTAATGAGCACTTCATGGTGCTTTTCATTACTGAACTCACTGTTGACCAAAGTGTATCAGATTTTGTAGGATCTACAGAATCCCAGACCTTTCTGAGTCTCTATGGGAGTTGGTACAGTGTGATGGGGATAAAGGACCATAGAAACTTTGGAGGGATCTCAAAGATTATAGATGGTATAGACAGCATGAAAGTTGAACCCTATTCACTTCAGATGTATTTAAGAGCTCCAGAGAAGAAAGTCAGACATGAACTAGAGGAGGAACTGAGTGTGCGAGATGAAGAAATCAAAGAGTTACAGGAGAAGATCAAGACACTGGGTGAGTGAATTCATTTATATTTCTGAATAACACATATTTATGAGAATACAGTAATAAGCTAACAGGTCATTTATAGTCCAGTATATTTATACTGGGTGAACCATACACAAAGAAACAACCTTTTTATACATAAGCTACCTATTTCAGTCTGTTCTGGAGAAAGTAAGGTAAGTGGGATTGTTGTCAGAAAACTGACAGTCCCAAACATCCCACTTTAAATACCTGAAAAGCACTATTACGTAAAGGGCTCATATTATGCCCTTCTTCTAAGATGTAAAATAAGTCTCTGATATCATTAGATGTTAAAAATAAAACTTTTCTGTGTGAGCAAAAACACATTGATTGGTCCCAATTAAAATGCAAATAAGCTGATGCTCCCGGTCCCCTTTCCAGAAGAGGGTGTGCTGAATTATGTGACCCTAGTAGGTATCGTATTGAGCTAATCCAACCTACTCCTAAATATTAATCTAGATAAGTACCCGTATCACAGCGCCTACTAGGGTCACATAATTCGACACAACACTGGCAACAACAAAACCAGATAATTTAACGCACCAGAAATGTCAGAATAGGCGTTCATGTGCAGTTTTTAATTAGGAAACTCTTGTTTATGACAATTTCATGCAACAGACAAGACTTTACCTACTTTCTTTGGGACATTTCATTCAAAAATTAAATTTAACCATGATGACCTCAGTGACACTTTGATACATCCGAAAACACAACATTTTTAATGCCTCTTTGTGGAATTTTTTTTAAAACTCCAGCTGCTGCAGCAAGGATACAGAAATGGTGGACTCTGTGCTTCTCACTCAGGGCCGTGTCTATGCTAAATGGGCAGATCATGACTGGCTGTGGGCGGGGCTTCTCTCTACAATGACATCATTGTTGGGGGGACTCTATATCAGCCCATTCAAAGAAATAGCATCTGATTTATAGGAATTATCACAGCTTGCAACTGCTTTTTTAGCGAGATTGCAGTTATTCTGACATGATGTGAATGCAGTATTACCTTTAAGTTAAAACCTCATTGTTAAACTAGTTTGTTCCTTTGACAGTTCCAGAGGGTGTGAAGCTGAATCTGGCTCTGTGTGGGAGTGACAGAAGATTAAAATCCTTCATATCAAACCTGATCCTGAACCAGAGCGAGAGCGAGAGCGGATCAGAGCTCAGCTCAGAGTGTGTGAGGAGAGACGCGGATCTTCATGGACGTCTGATCTCTCTGGTGGAGCTTCCAGCTCTGATTAACTCTCAGCTCTCAGAGGAGGAAGTGATGCGTCAGTCTCTCCGCTGTGTGTCTCTCTGTGATCCTGGAGTTCATGTTTTCATCAACATTATTCCTGATGGTCCACTTAATAATGAAGACAAAGCAGAAATGGAGAAGATCCAGAGAATATTCAGCTCAAGAATCAACAAACACCTCATGATCCTCATACACCAGAATCCAGATCATCAGACAGCAGATCTAAATGAAGAACTACAGTCTGTCATTGAGAGTTTTGGAGGACGGCATCTTCTCATTGGCCCAAACACACACGTGTCCGTGTTGATAGAGGAACTGGAGCAGATGGTTCAGGCAAATAGTGGAGTTTGTTTCTCCACAGAGACATTGTGGGATGCACAGATGGAAAAACTGCAGAAATTTGAAGAAATGAAGATGAAAATCCATTCACTAGAGACGTGGTTTCAGTCACAAGGTAATGATCAGAAAATCTGTATGAATAAATATAATTGGTGAGACATAACAATAACAGTATAGGCAGAGTTCAGAATAAATATAATGATTTACAAATTTAATTACACACAATATTCACTGATGACCTGGATGATTGATAATCTTCATTAAATTCAACATTTTGTTAATACACTAATATATTTAATATATGCATTTGATTTATCTTTAGATTTAAGAGAAAGAGCAGATGATCTGAGGATTGTGTTGCTGGGTAAAACTGGAGTTGGGAAGAGTTCAACAGGAAACACCATCTTAGGAAGAAATGTGTTTACAGCAGAATTATCTTATAAATCAGTTACTAAAGAGTGTAAGAGAGAATCAGCAGAAATCAACGGCCGACACGTGACTGTGATCGACACTCCAGGACTGTTTGATTCTAAAGTCAGTAACGAAGAAATTCATAGAGAAATCCCCAACTGTATCTCCATGATCCTGCCTGGACCTCATGTGTTTCTCCTGCTGATACCAGTGGGACGATTCACTCAAGAAGAGGAAAAATCAGTCGAGATCATCCAAGAGATGTTTGGTGAAAACTCTTTAAAGTTCACCATTGTGCTCTTCACCAGAGCAGATGATCTGAAGAACAAATCCATTGAGCAGTATCTGGGAAAACCTGGATCTGTGATCAGAAACCTGATTGAAGCGTGTGGAAACAGATACCACGTGTTCAATAATAATCAAACTGGAGACCGAACACAAGTGTCCGATCTACTGAAGAAGACAGACAACATGGTGGAAGAAAACGGAGGGAGTTACTACTCATGTAAGATGTTCAGAGAGATGGAAAGAGAAATACAAGAACAACAAAAGAAGATTCTAATGGATGAAGTGGAGCAACTGAAGAGAGAAAGAGAAGAACTGATGAACAAACATGAAGAAGAGAAAAAGAGGATGATGGAGGAAGAAAGACAAAATCAAGACAAAGAGAGAAAGAGAAGAGAAGAGGAATTCAGAGAGAGAGAAGAACGATATAAAAGAGACATTAAAGAAAGAGACAAACAAGAGAGAAAGAGACGAGAAGAGGAATTCAGAGAGAGAGAAGAACAATTTAAAAGAGATATTAAAGAAAGAGAAGAACAAGAGAGAAAGATGCGAGAGGAGATGAAGAGAGAACGTGAAGAATGGGAGAGACAGAAACAACAGGAACGACAAAGAAGAGATGAAGAGGATGAGAGAAGGAGAAAGAAAGAACAGGAAATGAGGGATGAATATAATCAGATACTTCAACAAGAGAAAGAGAGAATGAAGATGATGATGGAGGAAGAAAGACAAAATCGTAATAAAGAGAGAAAGAGAATAGAAGAGGAGGATGAGAGGAGGAGAAAGAAAGAACAGGCAATGTGGGAAGAATATAATCAGATACTACAACAAGCGAAAGAGAGGATGGAGATGATGATGGAGGAAGAAAGACAGAATCATGACAGAGAGAGAAAGAGAAGAGAAGAGGAATATATAGAAAGGGAAGAACAATATAAAAGAGACATTGAAGAAAGAGAGGAATGGGAAAGAAAGATGCAAGAAGAGATGAAGAGAGAATGACAGAAACGGGAGAGACAGAAACAACAGGAAAGACAAAGAGAAGAAGAAAAGAAAGTCTTTGTATTCATTACAAGTCAAGACCAAATCAAGTTGTAAGTCATCATCATGATCTTAATCCATCAGCAAAGTCATTAGTGCTTGGTGCCCAAATTAGTGCCACAGTATTAATTACTATACTAAATTAATATTAGGCTTTTTTTATTTTTATTTTTATATCTTCCCTGTTCAATTTCATGTGAGATATTGACTGTTTTCAGTGAGGGCTCCCATCTTTCTTTATTTTCTGCCTAAAAATTGTGATTGAATGTGTATATATTAGTAAATGTATTGTGTGTGTTAAATAAGCAATAAAAGCTATATTTGATCACTTGTTATCAGGGTCATGTCTGTGCCATTCAGACAGAACCGGTCAGATTAACACTTCAATTCATTCATTTCTCCAGAAATACATATAGGGTTACACTTTATATTAGGTGGCCTTAACTACTATGTACTTGCATCTAAAATATAAGTACAATGTACTTATTGTGCTCATATTGTATTGGAAAACAGTTTTGCTAATATTGAGGTGGGATACGGGTAAGGTTGGGGACAGGGGTGGTGTGTGTGAGTTAGTTTAAGGGTAGGGTTAGTTGGAAGAGAAATGTCATTACATTACAAGTGCATATTATTATAAATGTAATGTGACAGGGGGAGGAAGCATAGTGCAGGTGAGTTCCCCGAAGGGTGGATTTTATTGAGTGTAATCGTGCTATTATCTTGCAAGTTTATTCTCCTCCAATACATATTTCAGAGGCAATTTCTTAACTCATAATAGATGACCAAAACAACAATTGTTCACCATAAAGGTAAGACACAACATGACCCAGTAGAAAACTGTTTTCTTCCCAATCAGCAACACCTGTCTCTGAATTTCCTCCAAGTTAAATGACATACCCGGGCTGACCTGAGATCAGCTGAGCCACAAAGCACATACAGCCCCCTAGTGGCAGAGGACAAAATTACATAACAGAATACAAACTGATTATGGCTCATACAGCTGGTTTTTGACGTATAGAGTAAAGCAAAGTTTGTTCTGGCCAGTGCATTCCATACGTCACGAGAAAAGCAGGTGCCGATCATCTGCGTTCCTCCAGATTAACCATGGCCACTTTAAATGCAAGACCAAGCACACCATAGTTCTTAAACATCCACAAGAAAATAGTTCTGCTCAGACATTGTGTCGAGAACTCACAAACCTGGGCTGCGAGAACAAATTACGTCATTTTGTTCTCGCCCTAGGAGCGAGAACCTTTTTCTCTGTTCTTGCGGAGTATGTTACAGCCTTTAAAAGTACCTTCTCTGCATTCCTCATGCCACGTCTTCACCAGAAAAGAATCCCTAAAATCTTTACAAACTACAACAGCGCCCTCTCCTGGACACTTAATGTCCTGTTGGAAGGTCACTCTGTGAATTAATAAATGAATATTAATCTTTGCTACCCACAAGATTTCTGATTGACCAAATTTGGTTTGCCTTAAGTTTAACTGTAGTATTTGAAGTAAATTCGACCACTTTATCTTCAGTGCCCGTTCCCCCACGAAAACGTCCCTGTTTTTGTTTTAATAAGATATAAACTTTTTTGCCTACCTTAAACTGTTTTTTTTCTTGTGTCGGTCAGTTCAGTAATTTGGTTAGGCTTTGAAACCCTATAATTCAAAAAATGGATGCATTCTGGAATTAGTAAATCCCAGTCACCCAAGATTTGATTTTTGATAAACCAATTTTTGCATCTTTTTACACAATTCTCAGCTGTTCTGTACTTAACTGCTTTAATTAAGGTGAAGCCCTGTTCTTTACAAATGTTTTCCACCTCTAGGCCTGTTAAGTTGTGCACATTATCCTAGAAATGCGTTCTGGTGGACCTCTGTACTTTATCCATTCCTTTGAGCTATTTACCACTGGATATATTTGTACAAAGTACGAGCAATTGTCCACTATTACCAAGAAATAGACATATTTTTTTCTTTCTTTTAGGACGCAATGGTCCAGCGAAGTCTAAACTGATTTCCACATTTTCTTTATCAGTTTTGATTTTCCCAAAATCATGATAAACACTGGTCATTACCTTCCTACAATCAGGAAAGTTAAAGGGGGGGTGAAATGCTGTTTCATGCATACTGATCTTTTTACACTGTTAAAGACTTGGAATCCCATACTAAACATAGACAAAGTTTCAAAAGTTAAGGTGGACGTTTGATGGAGTAATTCTTTGTCAAAAATACTACTTCCGGTTAGACATAAGTTTCGGCAAGTTTTTTGCGATCATGCGTCCCCTTTGACGTTAATGGGGGCGGAATTTCCTTGTATGGGCCTTACGGACAATTCTACCGGAAGAGCGTGAGAGAGAGCGAGGGAGAGAGAGAGAGAGAGAGAGAGGGAGAGAGAGAGAGAGAGGGAGAGAGCGAAAGTAACAGGCTACGCCCATCAAAGCGCTGGCTCGTAGGCTGCGCTGCACAGGTAATGTGCACAATTAACAATGACATCAAAAAGTGCGTTTTTGGTTGCCAGACCAAGACAGTCCTGCACAGATTCCCCAAAACCCCGCGGTAAGGCAACAGTGGATGGAATTTGCTTTTCCGGATCAGCAACTGAGTTGCGCGAATGTTTATATCTGTTCGCTGCATTTCGGTGCCGACTGTTTCATAAACAAGGCCCAGCTCGACGCCGGATTTTCCGATCGCCTAATGCTGAAGGATGGAGCAGTCCCAACGATAAAGGTCCCAACGTTAGAACCGCGGGCGGTGAGTTAGACTGCTTCAAATGTCTGTGTTTTAGCCTATGCTCATCAAGTAGCCCAAACATGATCACGTATAGTTAATTGATCAATGGAGCATGCGATGTGTAGTGCGTGTACATTTGTTTAGCTGGCCACTATATGTGTAACTTTATGTTTGTGTATTGTAAAAGCACTCCAAACAACAATACACAAAGAGTGGGGAAATATGTTGAACTAAATAAGCGCGCTTCTTCATTCAAATGCGCTACTATTCCGTGTCTTTCTATGTAAACACTAACTTAACCTGCCGTGCAAAACCAGTCCGCTTACTGTCTACACAAACCACGCGTAAACACACACACACACGTGCACAACTGCACTTCTCACATGTACACCTTCAAAGACAAAAATACGACGATATAATTCAAGTATAAATATGTAAATAACACAAGCCGCTAAGCATATTATATAGTTAGTGTATAACTTGTACCACATAGAGACGTCCTGCTCTAGTCGTTTTTGCTGCTGCTCCTGTTCAACTGCAGCCTCTGGGTCTGATTCCGGATCATAGATGTATGGCTGTATCTGATTAAAAGCCATATTTTTATTTTGAATAAAGTTTTTTCCCGCTGTTTGGGATGACACAGCTTTACGACGCACTCGACTCAACACAATAGCAGCGCGCTGCTGCACACGTCATTATTTAGCTCCGCTCACACGACACGCCCCCACCCGCTCGGCTTTTTTCGGAAAGACTCGGAACAGCGCATCTTTCTTATATAATTATTAAAAAAATAAAGACTTTTCGGAGATATGCAGGATGCAATGCTACTCTATAGGTACTCAAGATTGACATGACACTGACTGAAACTGAGTGTTTCACCCCCCCTTTAAGTTTAATCTTCTGATAGTTTGTTTTTAGATTCTTTACATGCAAGCCCATCTGGTGACAATATTTCGCAAGATGTGGTAGAAGGATGGTTTAGCTTATCATGCAGATCCTTCAACAGCCCCCCCCCCCCCCCCGCTTTCCTTAGCCACCGCACGTGCACGAATCTATTCATCGATTTCTTTGTTCCCCTTTTGCTGCTTCCTTTTTTTTGGCTACTACTATTATCATTTTTTCTGCAGCTATTGATTTAATTGTAAGTAGATTTATTTCTATTTTGGCTAAGATATCTACTGATGACATATTTTATTTCTTCTTCTGATTTGCTGTTTTTTTCATATGAAATGAACATTACTGGTGATTTTGAATTAACCTTTGTTATATAATATAACTTCCATTTCCTCAAGAGTGTTATCAGTTTTGACTATGAGGTTTTTATCAGGATTCCTTCATTTAATTCGTCCTGAGCTCAATACCCTATTAATGATGCCACATTTAATTTATTTCTAGGTTATCTTCCCATTTAAAGCTATTACCAGCCGTAGCTTTGTATAATATTTTAGCTTTAGCACTTTATCCTGGAATCAAATATTTTTACAAAATCTAATCTTCCTAATAGGCTTTGCGACTATTTTAAGCGTTTGATCTGTTTTCTTCCTATAGTTTCTGTCAAAATCTTCATGCTTTCTTCCCGTTTTTGTGGGCTGTGATTCCTCCTATTATAGTGTACTCATATTTATCTGATAACTTTCCACAATCTTTTTTTTTTTTTGCTGTTACTTTTTATATTTTTTCGAGCAATTCTCCTAACTCGTTTCATGGTAGAGTCTCGTTCACAACCCTATCTATTTCTTTGCCCAGGTCGACATTTTTAAGCCAGTTAATTTTCTTTATATCTTCGTGAACTTTTTCAGTCATTATATATAACAGAACTGATATAACTGATACATATTAACTAAACGAAGAGCACAGACTCACCATCTGTTGCACTACATTTCCACCATCACACACTACAACAACAATCAATCGAGCAATCAAACGGGCAGAGGGCTCCCTCTAGAGGAACTCCAGGGAATTTATAGTCCAGGTCTATTCTCTGGTGCAACCACCAACAGTCTCACATTACATCCAGGACCAATCTAGCCTAGAAGTCTAGACGCACCCTAGCGCCAGCAAATCTAATCTGCTGCGAGTATCGTCTAGCAACTCTCAATACCCTTCTGAGCTGTAAAGGCAAACTCTGGTCAGGCCAATCACATCGTCTATAGAGTCGGTGGGCGGGGCTTAACATAATGACGGCGGAGTTGCGTGCTATTTGTAAACAAAGTAGCTGGCGGTCTTTCAAACCGGCTTTGGCCACAACTTTGAGAAAAGAATGGCACTGAAATCATTCTTAAGAAGGGAAGATGTGTTCGGAGTTTAGCCGACCGGATACGGCGAATGTTTAATCTATCAACGAGTTCTGCTTCACCTTTGTTGCTCTGGTTGGTTGTAGCGCTATCCTATCGCGTGCAGAGGGAGTTTGAAAGACAACTGTTTATCCGCCCCTCGGATTGAGCTGTCTATGGTGAGTTTCCAGACATCTTGATGAGGGTCTGGCTTGTCAGGCTAGGATCAATCCTAAAAACGTAAAACCGTTATGTTTCATTATGTAATGAATGGCAGAGAAGCGGCCCCCTTGGCTGGCATCGAGGTCTTAGCCTTGACCCTCCTCCTCGGCTGTCTGGGCTTAAAGGGTGACAGGTTAGCAAAGGAAGACCCACTAGAGGGATAGGTGGAGGAAACTGGCTGTGGTTGGACTGACCAGGCCACATGTTTCTCTGAGGGGGCTAGACGAGGAAAACAATTATTCGTATGAACCTCTTCGATCTGGAACTCAGAACCATTTAAACTCAGAATCAAATTGATGGTCTCAACTACGGAACAGGAACAGGCAGGTTCAAGAAAACGAATAGTGTCCTTGTCCAGATCCAACAGAAAAACAGCGTTCAATGAAGCATCTGGCCAGTCCAGCAGATAAGCAAGCTCAGTAAATACCTCCACATCTCTCCATTGAGCGGCTGTTAGCCGAAGCCCCCATAGCAATCCTCCACCAAAGAGATGTTTGCTGGGGACACGGGAGAGATTGGGGTTAAGAAAGATGCCCATCTTAGAATTTTAAGTTCTAGCAATTTGGGGTTCTAGTCTTCTGCCACCGTGTGTAGTGGAGCAGAGATGAGAACTTCCAAACAGATAGGCTTTTATTTTAAGAACCACTGAACAGAACACCAAACACCACTAATCAGACGTGAGACTAGAACAAGGAATGACTACACAAGAGGAACTTCAACTTCAACAAGACACAGCTGAACTAAACTAGACTAACGAGGGAAACAATCCCAGATAGCAAGCATGTTTGGGCCACATGTGGGTGTTATCTGGCACATATGGCCCAGATATGGCATGGCTGAACAGATATGGGCCAGAATGTGACCATATTTGTTTTACCATAACTTTAAAATCAGCAGGAAATGTTCTCTTGGTTCACAACTTATTTTGAGGTATATGGCCCAGATAACAATGAACACATGAGGGCCATATGTGTTAGAGCTAGACTTAGGCAGACTTGAGGTAAACCTTTGGATTATACATGGAAAAACACAGGACACCTGAAATTAAGCCCAGCTGATTGTTGCATCTTCCCTCCTATTAGCAGAATGAATCTGACTAATACTATGGCGCCATTTTCTCATCTGCTCTCATGAGTTTTCGGTCACGCCTATCTTTAGGTAGGTGAGGTTTTGGCATGTCAAAGTCTATTTAAGGTTATTTTGTGCAGCATCATGTATTTGTTTGAGGAGGGTGTTGAATTAGCCTCAGTTGAGTGTATTTACCATTTCACACCGCAGCACAGTCACCAAACGAGTCATTGATTGATGATATAAAATTCTGGAAGTTTTCTTACATTCGTCCGCTTTTAACGCGCCTCGACTATCGTTCAGTCTGAATTTAATGGCAATGTAGATCTCACAGTGTGACATTACAGCACTGAATATGTTTGTACAGACTGACAAGGAACAATCGTGAAGGACTATAATAATAAACACTGCATGAAAAGTGGGATTTTCGTCAGTAAGCGGCACTGTAGATTGTCGTGGAAGATCAGGTTTACGACTGTACACGGCAGTTTGCAGGCGACACCGAAAACTGCCGTGAATTGTCAGAAATTGACGTGGGCCTTGCTTGGCAGTTGTCCCCCCCAAGACCCCCCTTCCCTTAACTCCAGGGGAGGCTTTAACATGTAAATGAACATGCTGTGAGCTATACAAATGCAAATCAGGGTAGCAGGAGTTTTAACCCATGTGACATTTAAAAGGTATTAACTTCCTTCTAAGAAAATCTCTTAGATAGATCAGGCTCAGTATAGCCTAATTGTAAAATCTTAAACTTAAGCTTGAATTTATATATTTGATGAAAGTATTCTAGATTATTTATTGTGTGTCATTTGCAATCAGTCCCCATGAATTCAGTGCGACTCGCAATTTTGACCAATCACCGCAACTTTGACCAATCATTATACACATATATACATACAGGGGTTGACATTAACTTGCTCACCGGCCACCGTGTCTAGTGGTTTTCCAAAGTTACTAGTCACTCAGCATTTTCACTGGCCACAATTTTGCTGTTTGGAAATTACATTGTATATGTTTAAAGTTGATTTTGGCATATATAAATTACTTGATTTTGAATCATTTTACTTTATTTAGAAGATTTAAAACCCTTTCAAACTTTCAAATGCAGAATGACCCCCCAAATCTTGTATATCAGCTGGGATGTGCAGGTGGGCAATATAATAGATTATAATAGAATATAATAGGCTAATATGAGAAAGGTAATATGACAGGCTATGAGTTATTTTAGTTAGGATATATATATATATATATATATATATATATATATATATATATATATATATATATATATATATATATATATATATATATATATATATATATATATAATTTAAAAAATACCCTAAGCAAATTACAAAAACAATAGTTATTAAAAATAAAATGAAAATTCCGATACTAATACGACACAATGTAATTTATTGAATGTAATTGTCATTGGATACGACTTTCATCGAAAAGAATGTAACAAAATGTGGGCGTGGTCTGTGTTGTGAAATGAAACCACATTAAAAATTCCCTTAAACTGCGTTTGAAACATACAGCAAAGCAGCGACAGAGGAAAACACAGAGACTGATATTATGCAAACATTTACCAATAATGCGGAAAGCGTTTTAAATCTGTTCAGTGGAAAATCCGCTGTGACGAATCTGTCCTCGTCTAAAATCTGCTGTAAATCCAGGTAAAACTAGCTGCGTGCACGCGCCCGTCCCCAGATAACATGATCCCCAGTTGATCCGTAACACCGGCGGGAAGAAACAGCTGAATGCAATCATTGGGCTATCTCGTCAGCTTGCTGCCGATTTTAACAAACAGTTAACTTCAGTAATCTCCAGGTTGCTGTCCATAGACGATAGGTTGCTTGCTTTGGAGTCGAAAAACTGTGTGGAAGATACTAACTTTAAGAAGAGAAGACGAGTGCCTAAGAGAAGACCAGTCCTAAGATTGCGGTAAGACTGTTATCTAAGCTAAAGTAACCTAAAGTAAAGCTTTTTAAGTAGCACAAGCTGAAATTAGCCTTGTTTTATAAAAGTGTTTTCTTTTTCTGGTCATTTTACAGGAAGCAGTACGCCGTCTTCACAACTTCGTCATAACACTCATTTAATTGTTTTCCAGCTGCATGTAAGACAGAGACAGTACGCAGGAGCTTCAGGTACAAACATCCAGTTCTTGCATCGCACGCAGAAGCTGTGAAGAGTTCAGCTCGGAGTCGATTGAGAAGAAAGAGGGTAAGATTTATTAGATTAGATCCGTTTTTGGTCAGTGTGACTATTTTTCAGGTGCATTTTACACAGTACATCGCGCAATACTGATTGTCTTTATTGTTTGTTTTTACAGCTGCTACAAGCAAGAAAGAGTGTGTTAGCTGAGGATGAGGTGGGCCTTTGGAAGTGCGCTACCATAGACCTGATGTCTGATGAGGAAGACGGCATCGTTCGCGCGGTGTCTGGATGGACTGTTCGACCAGCCAGGAGCTCGCCGAGCTCTGTGCCACGCTGCAATCGAGATTAGAGGCGACTCCAAAGAACAGGGCAACGCACGACAGACGTCTGAAAAATGGACTTAAAACAGACAGAATGGCGCTAGTTACCTACAGCTCTGAAGCGGAAAACAGAGACTTCATGGTGCTGTAGGATTTTGGGCTTCTCGTGAGCTTCCTATTGTTGTGTGGGCAGATCTCAAACGTTTTGCATTTGGTTGTGTGTTTGTTCTAATAAAGCTCTTTCTTTGAATAAACTGCACGTCCCTGGCATATTTTCCTTTCCTCAATAAATGAATGTCCTTGATGGTTATAATAGCGTAGTCCATAGGATAACAATGACATGAATATAAAACATAATAGCATATCACATGAATATGAATATTTACAATTAAAAAATAATATGCAAATCATAATTTTATATATATATGTGTGTAAAATTATTATAATTTGGGGGTTTAAATTTATTAATTTATTACCCAGGTTGACCAATAGTAACAGATCTGCCAACCAATCACGAGTGATATTTCTTGTTTCAATGTAGTAGTTTCAACCAATACTGAGTGAGGAAATTCAAGCCATTCCGGCAAGGCGCCGCCCAGAGCTGCTATTCATATGCTAATTAGAGCCATTAGCGCCGGCGCCAGCATGCCTCCGCAAGCTCCACATACGTCATGGTTCGTTTCCGTCAATATGTGGCACAGACGAACGCGACGTTCACAGGCTGTAAACTGACGTTAATTGTCGAAAATCAGGGAGATTTCCGGCCGTTTACGGGGACGAAAATCCCACTTTTCATGCAGTGAAATCTGACAGTGTGCACCCAGGTTTAGTTTTGTTGCGGCCGTGACATATAGTAACTTTTGGGAATGCGAGTGTGTTGTGGCCATGAGATCTTTTGAGGGGAACGACTTTTTTTGTTCTCGTCTATGAGCTTAAAGCAGCACTTGGTGACTTTTGCTCTCGGGGTCCCCCTACAGTTGGGAAAAAATAATTTCCTCAACTACTGTCGTAAGCTCTGTCATCCTACATCAGGGGACGCCATCGCGTGCGCATTTGTTGACATGACAGCCCTGATAGCCCTGAACTAGTGATGCACGGGTCGTCTCATAACCCGCGGACCCTGTATGTCTATTTAATGGTCGCAGGTGCGGGCCGGGTTGTAAAAATATATACAGTGGTGCGGGGCGGGCCAAATAACTTCATAAAAGCGTCCTGCGGGTCGGTGCAGCACTAACAGTTCCCCTGAACACTGCAAGAGGAGTTCACATGCAGGTGTTCTTCTGGCGGCACGTGTGAAATGTCTTCATCCCAGGTACAGTCAGTGGCTTATGCTTCAGCATGTCATATGAATATAATTTCGTGGGTTTTATTTTTTTCAAACGCCAAATAATCACGATGCTCACGTCTACAAGCCAGCGTCATTATAGTAGTCTATTGGTTAGCGTTTTCCAGAATCTATATGATACTTCAGTTCAATGTTTGAGTGGTAGCTCACCGTAACAAGCAGGACAGCATCGGTCGGCCACGCCTCCTTCAGCTCACGCCGACGAGCAAACGCTGGTCACATGTTGATCCTCATCCGGCCTTTAATCACATCACTTTTTCGTTTCCTCTTATTGCTTTCCTCCAACAACCTTTTCTTTCTTATTTGTCTGTGCTGCTTCAGACATGACTATATTATCCGACGAACAAAGTTGGGCTCGCACGTCCGAATGTAAGGAAGTGTGTGTGTTGGTGGAAGTGACGTATATGCCGTAAAGCAGTCGAATTTTGTAGTTCTTTTTGTTCTCGGGTTACTACCCGAAACCCGAAGTTTAAAAGTACGATTAAAAACGATACAGACCCCATCAGGCTATGGCAGACGTGTCATTCAACCTATTGTAAGTCGATTTATCATCACAAGAGTCTTAAAAAATATATTATGAAGGTTGAAAAGTTAACCACGCACACCTGCAACCCATCATCACCCCCGATCACCCACAGCATAAGAGTCACGCACACGCGCGCAGTATTTGTCCGGTTTCGTTTGCAATAGGTACTAACCTCTTATGCTTACCTTAAGGACTCTCTCGAAGATACTTACCCTTCTCCAACGTCCTCTCCCAAGTCTCCAGTGATCTCCTGTGTCCAGCGTGTGTGTGTTCCGTGTTCTCCATCGTTCCTCTCCTGAGCCCTCTCCTATGATCTCCTAGTGCACCATGAGAACTCAAACCAAGGATCATTACCAACATATCATATATATATATATAAAATAAATGATGACAGAATTATATTTTTGTTTTGACTATCCCTTTAATTTAACATTTATTTTAATCATAATTATGCAGACCTAGCTTCCAGGTTGTATTGCTGTTAACATTATTTAAACGTAACTTTTTATTGCAGGTGCAGTCGAATCCCAGCGACACACTTCCAACACTGATTTTTCCCGAACAGACTTTCATTCTCTTGTGAAGTTGTTGTTCGTTATCTTTAGCAAGTTACTGTGATTCCCCTCCGTTCTACTTTAGCTCTCATTACTTGTTGAGCATAATACACACTTGAAATTTGGTGTAAAATTAAGTCTAGACTCTTTGAATGTTATTTATATAAATATAAATGCTTTCCGAGTAACTGTAAACATTTGTCAAATGTAAATGAGTGAATAATGTTTTGTTGTTGAGTGTTTTATTTACCATGGAAGTGAAGACTTTTAAATAATACTCAAAGTTGCATATGGGCCACATAAGGGCCATTAGATTTTAGATCAGTGCCAAAGGAAATTTGCTGACTGGGATAGTGACAAACAAGTGGTGAGACAAAAGAACATGTGACAAGTGCAAAAAAAACAACAGAAACAGCCTGACGTGACAGAAATGCACTGAAAAAATACAATAAAAAATCAGGTCTCCAATTGAAAATGTTCTAGTGACTGATCACATCTAAATTTTGTGGCCAAATTGAATTTCTGTGAATTAAATTGCATCAGTTAACAGAAATTCAATTTGGCTAACTGAAAAATTTAGATGTGATCAGTCACTAGAAAATGTTTTTAATATTTTTTTTTATATAAAGCATAAAGAAACAGAACAGTGAATGAAATTTTGGGTCTAATTCTAGTTGGAAAATAATCATTTTGGGACTATTTGCAAACAATATTTGCATTAATTTGTGTGGAATATAATATTAGTCCAGAGATTCTTCACATTAGTGAATAAATACATAAATCTGCTGATAGCACTCAAAATCCTTTATCGTCTGGTGGTAGAATTTTTTGTAAACCGCTTCGAAGGTTCCGGGTTTTAATCCGCCCTCTATAGTTTTTTTAATATTGAAAGATATTCACCAATGATTGTATATTAAGAGCATGGACATGTCTGTGTGTATTTTGTTTCGTGATTTCACTGGAAAGAATAGAGTCTCTCTCCACAACAGCATTAAAGGGGGGGTGAAACACTCAGTTTCAGTCAGTGTCATGTCAATCTTGAGTACCTATAGAGTAGCATTGCATCCTGCATATCTCCGAAAAGTCTTTATTTTTTTTATAATTATATAAGAAAGATGCGCTGTTCCGAGTCTTTCCGAAAAAAGCCGAGCGGGTGGGGGCGTATCGTGTGAGCGGAGCTAAATAATGACGTGTGCGCGCCGCTGCTATTGTGTTGAGTCGAGTGCGTCGTAAAGCTGTGTCATCCCTAACAGCGGGAAAAAAACTTTATTCAAAATAAAAATATGGCTTTTAATCAGATACAGCCATACATCTATGATCCGGAATCAGACCCAGAGGCTGCAGTTGAACAGGAGCAGCAGCAAAAACGACTAGAGCAGGACGTCTCTATGTGGTACAAGTTATACACTAACTATATAATATGCTTAGCGGCTTGTGTTATTTACATATTTATACTTGAATTATATCGTCGTATTTTTGTCTTTGAAGGTGTACATGTGGGAAGTGCAGTTGTGCACGTGTGTGTGTGTGTGTGTGTGTGTGTGTGTGTTTACGCGTGGTTTGTGTAGACAGTAAGCGGACTGGTTTTGCACGGCAGGCTAAGTTAGTGTTTACATAGAAAGACACGGAATAGTAGCGCATTTGAATGAAGAGGCGCGCTTATTTAGTTCAACATATTTCCCCACTCTTTGTGTATTGTTGTTTGGAGTGCTTTTACAATACACAAACATAAAGTTACACATATAGTGGCCAGCTAAACAAATGTACACGCACTACACATCGCATGCTCCATTGATCAATTAACTATACGTGATCATGTTTGGGCTACTTGATGAGCATAGGCTAAAACACAGACATTTGAAGCAGTCTCACTCACCGCCCGCGGTTCTAACGTTGGGACCTTTATCGTTGGGACTGCACCATCCTTCAGCATTAGGCGATCGGGAAAATCCGGCGTCGAGCTGGGCCTTGTTTATGAAACAGTCGGCACCGAAATGCAGCGAACAGATATAAACATTCGCGCAACTCAGTTGCTGATCCGGAAAAGCAAATTACATCCACTGTTGCCTTAACGCGGGGTTTTGGGGAATCTGTGCAGGACTGTCTTGGTCTGGCAACCAAAAACGCACTTTTTTGGTGACATTGTTATGTGCACATCACCTGTGCAGCAGCCTACGAGCCAGCGCTTTGATGGGCGTAGCCTGTTACTTTCGCTCTCTCCCTCTCTCTCTCTCTCTCTCCCTCTCTCTCTCTCTCCCTCTCTCTCTCTCTCTCTCTCTCCCTCGCTCTCTCTCACGCGCTTCCGGTAGAATTGTCCGTAAGGCCCATACAAGGAAATTCCGCCCCCATTAACGTCAAAGGGCACGCATGATCTCAAAAAACTTGCCGAAACTTATGACTAACCGGAAGTAGTATTTTTGACAAAGAAATACTCCCATCAAACGTCCACCTTAACTTTTGAAACTTTGTCTATGTTTAGTATGGGAATCCAAGTCTTTAACAGTGTAAAAAGATCAGTACGCATGAAACAGCATTTCACCCCCCCTTTAAGTGATAGACTGACGCGCTCGTCTGTGTGTGAAGAGCCAAAAGAGAACGCAAACCCCGCCTATTTTGATTTGATTGGCCATCTCAATCATTTTGACATTTGTTTCATTCTGTTCTGTTAATCACGCGGTGTCAGTGTGGAGATGTATCTACTGTATGTCACATGACGTGTGTGTTTGAGTGTGTGTGGAGAGAGTGTGTGGGAGGGCAGCTGGCCAGTTGAATTGGACTAGATAGATATTATTAAATAACTTTTTTTTAAATCTTATTTTCACTTTAAATAAATAGCTAACATTGGAAAATACATACTATAATAATATTGGGCTTGTTTTGGAAGCTGTGGTTTCTTCTTTGCCTTGCGAGAGTTGGCAACACTGGCGGAGGCAGGATATTTTTTTAGGGGTGGCCGGGCAGGGGTCAGCGACCATTCTGGGGTGGCACAGAAATCTTTATTTCAACATATTTCAACTGTAAAATGTGAAACGAGAAACATTGATGTTGTCTATAGTATACTGGTCGCCATTCACTGTTGTCCTGAAGCTCTGTCTAACGTTATTTTGTGGTATTTAAGAGACGGTTCTGAGTTTAAATAAATACAAATTCTTGTCAAAAATAAATAAATAAATAAAAGATACACAGCTGTTGTGAGCGGAGTGGCCAAAGGGGTGGCCAAGCTTAGGCCCCCTAGCTCCACCCCTGGCAACACTATAAGATCTTGTCTTTCAGCATCTTTCTTTCATTTTTGAGTTCAAGCTGTTGGTGTTGAAATGGCATCAAGTTCAGGTAAGAATCAACAGGCACAAATATTTTGTAGTATTTATGAAATATTAGCCAAAATTAGCCAATGGTTTATGCATTATTTCACTTCTCTCTTCTTGTTTAAAATGGGAATTGAGAATTTTTAATAATGAAAATGAGTTTGTATATGCTTATTATAGTCATCAAAACAACCAAAGAATGAACTGCATCTTAAAAAAAAAAAATGAATAGGTGCAAAGTTCACTAAATAAATACTAATTCACTGAAATAAATACAGAATCACTTTTTTTCCAACCTCTGCAGGCGTGGCTCAGATGAGATCTTGACTCTCAGCTTTTCTCTTTCGGTTTTGAGTTCAATCTGTTGGTGTTGAAATGGCGAGTTTAGGTATGAATCAACAGACACACATATTTGCAGCAAAGTTTCCCCAGTGATTTATGAAGTATTTATGAAATATTAAGTGGTGTAGTGTTACTTAGTTATAGTACTTGAGTATTTTTGAGTGTGCTTTACTTGAGTTTTTATATTTCTGTCAACTTTTACTTTTTTCCCCCAACATTAAGCGGTTCGACTCTTGCCCACTGCCCAGTTAAACCCAGCCAGTTTTCAGTTTTAGAATGATATTTGATGATGATAATAATAATAGAATAATTTTGATGTTGCCCCTCCTGCCTATTATGACCAAAGAATTGATTTACACACATCTGATAGCCCCATTTATTTTAAGCCAATACGTTTATTACAGAAGTTATGTTATGCAGTCATTATATACCAACAGAAAATACACACTATATTTATCTACATAGCGTTTTTCTTCACCATCACAAGCCTTAACTGGTGCAAAATACAGTGTATCACAGATCACATCAGCCCATCGGTAATATATCTGCTTGTCTTACACTCTTCGATGAGTGTTTGAAATGAAGCCCCAAGAATTGAACCCTTTTGTGAACCATTTTGCTGAAAAGCTTCAATGCTTCATGAGGCTTCATCTCGCCACTTATACCCTAAAGCATTTCGTTACTTACCATAAAATTAATTCGGAAGAACACAGACTGCAAGCAAGCATTTTCAAGCAAGTGCTCCCACAACCCGAGTTGGTTTCATTTCTAGTAGGCATTCGTTGCAGAAGCGGTTGAAAGCAAGTGGTAGCCTCTCACTGCAGAGTCAAATGACATCCAGCTCCTCCTCTCTGGAGGTCCAATGGGGTGGAGGGATAGAGTTTTGGGTAGGGTGTGATTGGATATTCTAGCTCCACCCATTAGGAAATTACAATCACTTATCCTCTCTGGAGCGCTGAGAAGGGTCTGCTTTCACCTAATTGGTTCAGGAAGCGGTTCGACTCTTGGCCACTGCCCAGTTAAATCCAGCCAATTTTCAGTTTTAGAATGATATTTGATGATGATAATAATAATATAATCATTTTGATGTTGCCCCTCCTGCCTATTATGACCAAATAATTGATTTACACCAACTGATAGCCCCATTTATTTTAAGCCAATACGTTTATTACACAGTAATGTTATACAATCCTTATATACCACCAGGAAATATGAGAATGGCTTCGTAGAATTCGTCTAGACTGGCGTGAGATCAAAACTGTAAAAGCAGAGCATCAAGTTAATGAAAAGACATTGGATAGTCTTCTAAAAAAAGTATGCCAAAGTACTCAGAGAAGATGTAGGAACATTCAATGGGTATACAGCTGCCTTAAATCTGAAAAACCGGGAGCCCAACCAAGATTTTTCCAAGCACGAATGGTACCGTTTGCCATCAGACCCAAGGTGGAGGAAGAAATTGATCACTTGCTGAAACAAGGAATCATCTCACCTGTGTGATTCAGTGAATGGGAAACCCCGATTGTTGCTGTAATTAAAAAGGTTGGCAATGTTAGGATCTGTGGTGATTTCAAAATAATGGTAAACCCAGCTCTGTGTGCAGAACATTATCCATTACCCTGAATTGAAGATTTATTTGCTTCACTGGCTGGGGGACAAAGATTTAGCAAACTAGACCTTTCACATGCCTACCTGCAGTTTCCTGTGCATTAAGATTCATCTAAATATTGTCACATTCCTGTCCTGTCTTGTGTGTGTTACGAGTTTCAAAATAGTGTAACTGCAGTAACAAATGATTTTGGTTGGGGTTCACTACTCTCAACTCCCTTAGTTGACTGCCTGGAAAACAGAATGGTAAGATCAGAGAGTGAAAGAACGAACCGCCATCTTCATACACAAATCTCTGTATCTTTTATTACAAATGTATCAAATCATGGTATAAAACAATAACATTCCCTTAGTGTAAACATGTTTCAATGTCAGAGTCTATCCGTTAATTTCAATTTAAACTTGTCAATATAGTTTTCTCTTTACTCTCCACATAACAATGTGACATATTTCACACTCACATTCACAAAGTAATCATGTCTTAGCAAAAATAAGCATCACTTTCTTTAAAGTGCAGTAATGTCACAAGGATAAATCATACTTTAAGCTATATAGATATATATTTATATATATACATGTCTATACACATATCTGTTTACTTGTTAATTCACAAAATGCACTGTAATACTAATTTAGTAATGTAAATCATAAACCCTCTTTGGCATTAAATGAATATTTTCATGAGTTTAGAGTCACAACATGAATTATACACTTTGGGAAAACTGTTCAACCTATAACACTTTCATAATAAATTCTCCTTTATATTTTAAACAACATACCCCTTTTCTCTTAGCATTTACTATAGTTTATAACCTGTCAGGATACCTTAAAAACACAAAATAACGTTAACAGGAAGTGAGACCACCAGTGTCACTCATTCAGCACAATACTCATGTTACACAGCCGCTCGCGGCATTGTTACCGAACCGTTTTCCCGCGATTGTAAACGCGGCTCTTTAACTCGGCTTAATACATCGAAAATTTCATAACCAACTCATCACAGTTTCAATACACAACATACACTTCAGGGGGACACAGTTATTGTCATGTGTTAACAGAATACCAACCTGGAAAACAGAATGGTAAGATCAGAGAGTGAAAGAACGAACCGCCATCTTCATACACAAATCTCTGTATGAAAGACGGGGGCGGCGTCCGTCACCTAGGTACCGCGATGCACCGATACCCGCACTTTGGTTCCGCTTTCTTTGGTTCCCCCCTAACATTAATATTGAACTACAAGATGCAAATTGCAATTATATTAAACACTACATTGCTCCACTTAAATGCATATCAAATAAACATTAAATTGTGGTATCACATAAGGGTGGTATCACACACTCCCCAACAAATAAAAGTGGCTCCTGACACAAGATATTCTGAACAACTTCCCTCTGAACACTCAAACTTTTTTTTTTCACATTCCAACTCTCCATTAGTGTACCCTATGACCTATATAGTGTGTGTGTATCAGATCTGATCTGGTGAGTATAGAATGTATGCAAGTGTCTTTTATGGCATCTCATCCACAGTGGGCTGGGTACACAACAGGTAGGTAAGGGCATTGAGCAAGGGACGGGGCTTGGAAGTGGTGGAGGTATGGATTGGGGCACTGGTAAGTATACTGTAATGGCTGGATTCCAACTGCACTCACAGTGGGTCGTGGGTGATAAGCGGGTTGACCCAGGGATGGGTAAGTAAACACATAACTAGGTCGTCTTTCTCTCGTGGACTGTCTCTGTGGGATCTGATGTTCATGTGGTGGTGTGGGTACATCATCCTCTTCATGGACAGCGTGCAGTTCCTCTTGAACGGTTGCAGGTTGCAGCTGCTCCATCCCCTGTTCATCCTCACTGGATAACCCCTGTTCCTCATCTCTAACACTCTCCCTGTCCTGTTCAGGTTCTGCATGGATTGTTTCTCCCGAGTTGGCCACATTCTGTTCAGATCTACTTTGGAAGTCGGGAGTAACATGCGGCACAGGTAAGTAACTTCCAGCTTTTGGTTTCTCCATCGGTATTCGCAACCAGTAAAGGGGCACACCCTCCTCTTCCTCAGAATCACTCATCTCTGGGTCCTGTGTCGTGTGTGTGGGTTTCTGGATCTCTGGAGCTCTCTTCTTTCTCTTTTGTGACTTTGCTGTGTCGGTATTCCGATTCTGAAGAGGCTCGACAGGTAGGTCATTGACTTGCAACAGGAGGTTCCTGTGTAAAGTGCGAACTGGTCGGCCTCCAGCCTCCGGGCTGACTTTGTAAACAGGATTATCTCCAACCTGTTCTCTCACAATGTAAATAAGCTGCTCCCAGTACGGTCTAAGCTTCCCAGGGCCCCCTCGTTCACTGAGATTGCGTACAAGGACTCTGTCCCCAGGCTGAAGAACTACACCTCTGCTCCGTTTGTCATAGTATTTCTTCCCTTTGGAGCTGGACTGTCGGCTGTTTGCATCTGCTATTCGGTATGCCTCCATCATTTTTCCTGCCCATTTCTCAGCATATCCTTTTAGCCCATCAGTTTCAGCTCCCTCATCTGTTATGAGACCGAAGAGGATGTCCACTGGCAGACGAGGATGACGGCCATACAACAGATAGTATGGGGAGAAGCCGGTGGCCTCATGTCTTGTACAATTATATGCCTGGAGTACCTGGGGCAGGTGGTCTTTCCAACTCTCCTTCTCTTTCTCTCCCAAGGTGCGGAGCATCTGCAATAGCGTGCGGTTGAATCTTTCTGCAGGATTGCCCTGGGGGTGATACGGAGAGGTTCTCGAGTGGGCGACACCAGCTAATTGCCTGAGGGTTCTGAAGAGTTCATTCTCAAATTCTCGGCCCTGGTCGTGGTGTAGTTTGGCCGGGTATCCAAATCTGGGAATAAAGTCATTGAAAAGCCTATCAGCTGCCGTCTTACCAGCCTTGTTCTTGGTGGGATAGGCTTGCGCAAACCTGGTAAAGTGATCAACCACTACCAGTATATACTCATATCCGCCTTTGCAGGCTTCCAGGTGAAGAAAATCAATGCACACCAACTCAAGGGGCGAATTTGATGTAATACTTCCCATTGGTGCTCTTTCATGTGTGGCTGGCTTCTTCTGTTTAATGCAAGAACACTTTCTGGTCACATACTCCTCTATCTCCCTTTTCATAAAAGGCCAGTAGAATCGCTCCCTTGCTAGGCTCAGAACTTTTTCAACACCAACATGACACATGTTGTTATGCAGCTGGGTGAGTACTGTTTGCTTGTAGGTGGCGGGCAGGACCAGTTGGTGTCGGCCTGCACTTTTCCTGTAGAGAAGGTCATTCTCTATGTGTAATCTGTTCCACTCTCTTAACAGCCTCCTTGCATGTGTGTCCATCCTCCCTTTGTCATCCTCTGTTAGCGTTGTATCATTTTCCTTCAACGCCATCACCTTCCCAATAGCAGGGTCTTTTCTTTGTTCTCTCACAAGCTCATCGTGACTGACTTCCGGCAGAGGCTCAACATGAGGCTGGTGGTGGGATGTTAAGTTGAGGGCTGCCACCCAGGCCACATCTCCTTGTTGTGCCCTCCGGCTTCCTTCCCATACAGCACATACTGCCTCCTCCGATATCTCTTCCGAACACCCAGCCATAAAGGTGTCAATGTCCAAGGGGCAGCGTGATAAGGTGTCAGCATCGATGTTGGTTTTTCCTGGCCGGTATTTTATGTCAAAATTGAAATCGGCCAGTTGTCCCACCCACCGGTGACCCACTGCGTTGAGTTTGGCAGTGCTCAGAATGTATGTGAGGGGATTATTGTCCGTGAAGACTGTGAAATGTGGGGCGTAGAATAAGTAGTCACGAAACTTTTCACATATCGCCCACTTCAACGCAAGAAACTCCAGCTTCCCGCTGTGTAGGTGATAATTTTGTTCTGCTGATGTTAGTGTGCGTGATCCATACCCAATCACCCTCATCTTCCCATCCTGGTTCTGATAAAGAACTGCACCTAGACCTTTTTGGGAGGCATCTGTGTGGAGTGTGAAGGGGCGGTCGAAATCGGGGTATGCCAGGACTGGGGGTTTGGTCAGACGGTCAACAAGCTGTTCAAGGATCTGTTGGTGTTGTATAGTCCATTCTACCGGAGTACGGGAGGACTGCTGATTGCCTTTTGTTTTTCCTTGTGGCGGTTTGGCCCGAGAGGTGCTGGGTTTTGACTGGAGCAGGTCGTACAAGGGCTTGGCTATACGTGAGAAATCTTGCACATATGTTCGATAATAGCTCAGGAACCCAAGCAACTGCCTGACATCCCCAACTGTCTGTGGCGTCTTGTCTTTCAGTGCCCGCACTGCTTCCAGGTCTTTGGGGTCCATTTTTACTCCTTCCGCCGACACCAAACGGCCGACATATCGAACTTCTTTGCGGAAGAGCTCACATTTCTCTGGCTTCAGCTTTACCCCGTGGTGTTGTAAGGCTTGTAGGACCTTGCGTAACACCTGCACATGCTCATCAAAGGACCTGGAGAAGCACAACACATCATCGAGGTAAGGGATGCAACATTCATCTCTCAGCGTGTCAAGCATACTTTCCATGCTCCTTTGAAAGGCCGCTGGGGCGTTCGATAGCCCAAAGGGTATTCGGACCCATTCGTAGAGCCCCCATGGGGTTATGAAAGCGGTTAGGTACCTTGACCCTTCTGCAATAAAACCTTGATGATAGGCTTTCCCCTGATCAAGGATCGAAAACCAGGCATAACCTCCCAGAGAGTCAGTGAGGTCCTGAATTCTGGGAAGGGGATGACGGTCCGGCACGGTTTTGTTGTTGAGGAGCCGGTAATCAACACATAGGCGTAAAGACCCATCTTTCTTTCTGACACAGATAACAGGAGCAGAATAGGGCGACTGGGACTTCACAATCCACCCTTTAACCAACAGCTCCTGGATATACTCCTTAACTTCCCTGTAGAGTGGTTTCGGGATCGATGTGTAGGCCCTCTGGACTGGGATGTCATCCTTAGTCCGGATCTCCATCTGTAGGGAGGGGATGCACCCTATGTCGTCGCTGTCACGGGCGAATGCTCCACATTCCTCGTGGAGCACTTCCTTTACTGCCTGCTGTTGTTCAGGGTTGAGGTGACTGATATCAACAGGAGGAAGCCAGGACTCGGGTGGAGGGGTGCTGGGTGAAGTGACAGCCTTAACCTCGACTGATGTGATCTTTCTTGGTGTGGGATCAGCCTGGGATTGTTCTCGTGCATCAGTCTCAATGACCTTGAGAACATGTTGGATGGTTCCCAGAGAGGTTCTCCTCGGCAGGGTGATCTCATGCTTCGAGTGATTGGAGATGGGCACCTTAACATGAGGCCGTCGGGTGTTATTAATCTCCAAGAGGCCCTCACCTACACTCAACTGCCCTAAGGCAACACTCTCCTCTGTCGGTTCATATAAGACAATAGGGTTTGAGACATCAAAGTTTGGGGGCACCCTACACCATACATGGACTGTCCTGCCAGGGGGAATGATAGTATGGTCTTGGCCCACCCTTATAGTTACTGGATCACAGTAGGTCCTAGGAGGTACCTGGATGAAGTTCACAATGGCCTCCACATGTTCCTCTTCTATTCCAAAGGCACTGCAGAGAAGGCTGACCACCGTTGCAACTGCATCACCCGAGGATTCTTTCCTTCTGATGATCTCTTGGAGTACATTGGCTCCTAGAAGGGGCTGGAGGAGTGGCAGTGGGCTGACTAGGAAAGGAGCCTGTATGGTGAGGTTTGGGTCTTCATTCCCTGCAAGATTAACAGTGAGCTCAACCCACCCACTGTAGGGGACAGCATGACCAGTGACTCCAAAGACTCCAAGTTCTTCCTCTAAAAGCTCAGAAAGCGGTCTCAAGATATGATTAGGAATGTGAGTGTCAATCCATTGTAGGTCTATTATGCTCACCTGCGAGCCTGAGTCGAACAGGACACTAGCTGGGTACCCGCCAATCAAACATTTCAGCAGACTTTTCTTCCCAATTAGGGGTGCCTTGCAGGCGGGGTTACTCTGGCTGGTCAGTACATGTGGATTTTGATGTTTGTTTTGCTTGGTGTGTCTTGTTATTTGTTTGTTAGTTGTTACTTTTTGGGACTGAAGCTGCTCACCGGTCTCTGGGCGTCCCTCCACAAAGACCGAGCCCCGTTTCCCTGCATCCTGACACGTTGCAGACATCCGACGGCTCTGTGTCCTGCCTCTCCACACACAAAGCAATGGTTACACTCCTGGGCATTCTGCTCTGTACATTTTGGACAGCGAGCTGTCCTCCCTCTCACCTGGAATGCAGGTTGTCCCAGCTGTGGTTGGACCGGTCTACTAGAAGTTGGCTGAGAAGGAGAGTAAGACGCCCGAGTATTTTCTGTCCGCTGCTCCATCAAAGAAGCCACCATGTGTGTCAGGGTCTCCACCTGAGAAGTGAGCAGTTTTATTGTCTGGAGATTTTCATCGCTTGATGGTATATCTCGTGACTTGTTATTGTTGTTACGATCTCCCGTCTCGACCTTGGCGCTGTGTGCTTGTGTTACCTTTTGTCGGGGAAGTTGGCCCAGTCTGCGCTGGTGCTCGTTCTCATCACTCATTATTTTCATGACCTGGCGAAGGATTTCCTCATCTGTGACTTGACTGTTTGAGATCAGAGGCCTCAGTCTCTGTCGGAGGTCAGCATGTTTTGTCCCCAAACCCTGATAGATAGTATGGAGGAACACCTCTTGGATGGTCTTGGGATCATAAGAAATGTCTCCACTGGCCTGTCGGGACTGGAAAAGGATTTTCTGCTTGAGCCCAATCATGCGGTAGAGAAACTGCTGTGGTGATTCTTGGTCTGATTGCCTGGCGCACATCAACTCCTGAAACATTTCAGTTGTTGCTTTCTCTCCGAGGTGGGACCTGAGGAAGCCTTTGAGCTCAGATACTGTTATTGAATCTTTGTTAACAAGCATATCTTTAAAAGCCCCTGGTTTAATGATCCTCAACACCCCTCTGACCACCTCTGCTTCTGCAAAGCCCTCTTTCACTCCCTCGTCGATTTGTTTGCTGATATTGCTGTAATTTAAATCAGAGTTCTGGTCCCCAACTTGACCACCATGCACTTTGAAGTCTCTGCGCTGCAGGTAGGAGAGGTCCTTCAGCATTACTGGTCTCTCCGAGATCACCTGAGGCATACAGTGTAACTCTGACTCACCCTGGTGGTGGTAAATTGTGGGTGATGGGGCCTCTGTAAATGCATTTCGCCGCAGTTTCTCACCCAACTCTTCATACGCCTGTCTCAGTTCTTCTAATGACTGTGCTGTTGTATCGGTATGAGTGTTAGAGTGAGGTTGTGTTTGCATAACTGTACTGTAAGGGTGAGAATGAGGTTGTGGTGCAGAATGTGTGATTGCAGTGGATGGACTGTGACTAGGTGTAATGTGTGTGCTACTATCACTCAATGTCCCCACAGGCAAATTAACAGGAGCACCAGCATCAATTATTTTACCTATCAAATCATTCAAAACCAACAACTGACCCATACCCTCATCCTCAAGTCCTAGTAAGGTGTCAGATTGCATGTAGGAGACTACATACTCCATGCAGCCCTCCTCATCATTCACATTCGGCTCTTCTTCATGTGGGTCATTGTTTGCAATGTCTTTTGCAACTTGATAAATGTCATTGCTTGAGAGTCTGAATAGTTGTTTCTTGATGCCCCATACTAGTTCTTTACGTGCTGTAGACATGGTGTGTAGTCCTGTTGTCACCTTGTGGTTTATGACTTCAATAAGTCAGTGGTGTAGTGATTCGGCAAGTGCCGTGCGTGTGTATGTGTGTGTGTGCGCGTGACGACCTCACGATCCCAGATGAGATCCACTGATGCTGGTGTGCGTTGAACACAAGTTCAGTGTGTAGCCCTCTGGTAAGTAGCATGCGTTGGCCTCAGGATCAGCAGTGCGGCTCCTAGCGAGGTTGAGATCCCTTTTCTCTTTGGTCTTCCTCCTCGGACACCCACGGGTTGACTCCTGGCCGGTAGCAGCGTCTTGTCACCTTGGTCGCGTGGTCCAAGTATCTCTGGATCTACTCCCCCTGGTTACGATGAGGAGAGATCCCGGACGAGCCCCCACAGTTTGTTACGAGTTTCAAAATAGTGTAACTGCAGTAACAAATGATTTTGGTTGGGGTTCACTACTCTCAACTCCCTTAGTTGACTGCCTGGAAAACAGAATGGTAAGATCAGAGAGTGAAAGAACGAACCGCCATCTTCATACACAAATCTCTGTATCTTTTATTACAAATGTATCAAATCATGGTATAAAACAATAACATTCCCTTAGTGTAAACATGTTTCAATGTCAGAGTCTATCCGTTAATTTCAATTTAAACTTGTCAATATAGTTTTCTCTTTACTCTCCACATAACAATGTGACATATTTCACACTCACATTCACAAAGTAATCATGTCTTAGCAAAAATAAGCATCACTTTCTTTAAAGTGCAGTAATGTCACAAGGATAAATCATACTTTAAGCTATATAGATATATATTTATATATATACATGTCTATACACATATCTGTTTACTTGTTAATTCACAAAATGCACTGTAATACTAATTTAGTAATGTAAATCATAAACCCTCTTTGGCATTAAATGAATATTTTCATGAGTTTAGAGTCACAACATGAATTATACACTTTGGGAAAACTGTTCAACCTATAACACTTTCATAATAAATTCTCCTTTATATTTTAAACAACATACCCCTTTTCTCTTAGCATTTACTATAGTTTATAACCTGTCAGGATACCTTAAAAACACAAAATAACGTTAACAGGAAGTGAGACCACCAGTGTCACTCATTCAGCACAATACTCATGTTACACAGCCGCTCGCGGCATTGTTACCGAACCGTTTTCCCGCGATTGTAAACGCGGCTCTTTAACTCGGCTTAATACATCGAAAATTTCATAACCAACTCATCACAGTTTCAATACACAACATACACTTCAGGGGGACACAGTTATTGTCATGTGTTAACAGAATACCAACCTGGAAAACAGAATGGTAAGATCAGAGAGTGAAAGAACGAACCGCCATCTTCATACACAAATCTCTGTATGAAAGACGGGGGCGGCGTCCGTCACCTAGGTACCGCGATGCACCGATACCCGCACTTTGGTTCCGCTTTCTTTGGTTCCCCCCTAACATTAATATTGAACTACAAGATGCAAATTGCAATTATATTAAACACTACATTGCTCCACTTAAATGCATATCAAATAAACATTAAATTGTGGTATCACATAAGGGTGGTATCACATGTGCACATGTGGGTTTTGTCAGTATGGCCATTGTGCTTCTGTCATTGTTTGATCCTTCCCCCCTTGTTATCTCATTATTGGTTTAATTTGCCTCAACTATTTTCCCTCGTTCCCTGCCTCATTTGTCCCCTTTTATAAGCTCCTTGTGTTTGTCAGTATTTGTTGGATCGTTGTGATGTCTACGTCTCCCGTTTTCCCTGTGTTCCCGCTTTGGTATATTTTCAGTTAGTTTTCTCATTTCTATTTATGTTGCCCCCTCGTGGGTTTTGTTTTGAATTTATGATTTATTTTATAATAAATTATCATTTCTCTGCACTTGAGTCCTTGCACCAGTTTTCTTCGTGTTAAACGTGACATAAAGATCTAAGCATACTATGATGATTCAGCAGAGAAGGTCTCCCTAGTTGCCAGTTCCGGGGTCCCGAATCCGGGGGTCCTGAGTCCAGATATGGCCTGGAGGGCTGTAATCGGAGGCTTCATGGTGGCAGTCCTGCATGCTTGGGAGAAGCACAGGGTGCTATCCACAACTCCGGTGGTCCCAGTTCCGGTGGATCGTGTGTTCCGGTGGTCCCGAGTCCAGACACGGCCTGGAGGGCTGTAACAGGATGCTTCGTGGTGGCAGTCCTGCAAGCTTGGGAGAAGCACAGGGTGTTATCCATAACTTCGGTGGTCCCAGTTCCGGTGGTCCCTGCGCCGGTGGTCCCAGTTCCGGTGGATCGTGTTCCGGTGGTCCCGAGTTCAGACACGGCCTGGAGGGCTGTAACAGGATGCTTCGTGGTGGCAGTCCTGCAAGCTTGGGAGAAGCACAGGGTGTTATCCACAATGCCGGTGGTCCCTGTGACGGTGGTCCAGTTCCGGTGATCCCAGTTCCGGTGGTCCCGAGTCCAGACACGGCCTGGAGGGCTGTAACAGGATGCTTCGTGGTGGCAGTCCTGCAAGCTTGGGAGAAGCACAGGGTGTTATCCATAACTCCGGTGGTCCCAGTTCCGGTGGTCCCTGCGCCGGTGGATCGTGTTCCGGTGGTCCCGAGTCCAGACACGGCCTGGAGGGCTGTAACAGGATGCTTCGTGGTGGCAGTCCTGCAAGCTTGGGAGAAGCACAGGGTGTTATCCATAACTCCGGTGGTCCCTGCGCCGGTGGATCGTGTTCCGGTGGTCCCGAGTCCAGACACGGCCTGGAGGGCTGTAACAGGATGCTTCGTGGTGGCAGTCCTGCAAGCTTGGGAGAAGCACAGGGTGTTATCCACAATGCCGGTGGTCCCTGTGACGGTGGTCCAGTTCCGGTGATCCCAGTTCCGGTGGTCCCGAGTCCAGACACGGCCTGGAGGGCTGTAACAGGATGCTTCATGGTGGCAGTCCTGCAAGCTTGGGAGAAGCACAGGGTGTTATCCATAACTCCGGTGGTCCCAGTTCCGGTGGATCGTGTTCCGGTGGTCCCAGTCTGGTAGTCCCTGTGCTGGTTGTCCCAGTTCCGGTGGATGATGTTCCGGTGGTCCCAGTTCCAGTGGTCCCATTTCCGGTGGTCCCTGTGCCAGTGGGCGTGTGCTGGTGGATTGTTTTCAGGTGGTCCCTGTGCTGGTGGTCTGTGTGTCGTGGTCCGTGTGCCGGTGGATCGTGTTCCGGTGGTCCCAGTTCCAGTGGTCCTATTTCCGGTGGTCCCTGTGCCAGTGGGCGTGTGCTGGTGGATCCTGTTCCGGTGGTCCCTGTGCCGGTGGTCTGTGTGCCGGTGGATTGTGTTCTGGTGGTCCCAGTTCCAGTGGTCCCATTTCCGGTGGTCCCTGTGCCAGTGGGCGTGTGCTGGTGGATCCTGTTCCGGTGGTTCCTGTGCCAGTGGTCTGTGTGGCGGTGGTCCGTGTGCCGGTGGATCGTGTTCCGGTGGTCCCTGTGCTGGTGGTCCATGTGCTGGTTGATTGTCTTATGGTGGTCCGTGTACCGGTGAATTGTGTGCCGGTGGATTGTGTTCAGGTGGTCCAGTGGTCCCAGTTCTGGTAAATCCTGTACCGGTGGACTCTGTGCAGGTGAACACGTTGCCAGTGGACTCTCTGTCCCCTCCCGCACCACCCAGGCATCTTGCTCTACTCACGCCCTGGCCGTCTGAGCTCTGCAAGCCACCATGGCTCCCTGAAATTTTTGTTTTCCCCGTTCCTCCATTGTTTACTCCTCCCTTGTCTGTTCCTTCTTTGTCTGTCCCTCCCGTCCCATCCCGTCCTGGTCTGTCCCTCCCGTCCTGGTCTGTACCTCCCGTCCCGTCCTGGTCTGTCCCTCCCGTCCCGTCCTGGTCTGTCCCTCCCGTCCCGTCCTGGTCTGTCCCTCCCGTCCCGTCCTGGTCTGTACCTCCCGTCCCGCCTTGGTCTGTCCCTCCCGCCCTGGTCTGTCCCTCCCGTCCCACCGTGGTCTGACGCTCCGGTCCCTAGTGGAGTGTCTAGTAGCCGCACCTTAAGGATGGGGTAATGTCACATTCCAGTACTGTCTTGTGTGTACATGTGGGTTTTGTCAGTATGGCCATTGTGCTTCTGTCATTGTTTGATCTTTCCCCCCTTGTTATCTCATAATTGGTTTAATTTGCCCCACCTGTGTTGCCTCGTTCCCTGTTCTCATTGTTCCCCACTCCTTGTGTTTGTCAGTCTTTGTCGGATCGTTGTGATTTCTACGTCTCCCATTTTCCCCGTGTTCCCGCTTTGGTATGTTTTCAGTTAGTTTTGTAATTTCTAGTTGCCCCCCTCGTGGGTTTTGTTTTGAATTTATGTTTTATTTTATAAATTATCATTTATCTGCACTTGCATCCTAGCACCAGTTTTCTTTGTGTTAAACGTGACAAATATCTGACAATCACGACTCACAAGGGAATGTTTGCATACAATAGATTACCCTTTGGCATCACTTCTGCTCCATCGATATTAAAATGAGTCATGGAACAAGTGCTGGAAGTACCGGGAAGTACTGGGGTACCGTTTGTACATTGTTTTTTGGATGATATCCTGGTCAAAGGAAAAGGCGATGTTCATCACCTGTCTAACCTGGAGGCTGTGCTGAGAAGGCTGGAGAAATGCGGGCTTCATGTTAAAAGAGAGAAGACCAGCAGCCATATCACCAAGACTGCTTTCCCCCCTGAAGCTAAGCAGGCCTGAGACTGGTCAGTACCTGGATGGGAGACCAACTGGGAAAACCAGGAGCTGCTGGTAGAGGTGTTAGTGAGGCCAGCAGGGGGTGCTCACCCTGTGGTCTGTGTGGTCAAACACCCCAGTATAGTAATGGGGACACTATACTGTCAAAGAGCACCGTCTTTCGGATGAGACATTAAACCGAGGTCCCAACTTTCTGTGGTCATTAAAAATCCCAGGATGTCCTTTGATAAAGAGTAGGGGTGTAACCCCGGCAGCCTGGTCAAGGTTGCCCATTGGCCTCTGTCCATCATGGCCTAATAATCCCCATACACTGATTGGCTTCATCACTCTGTCTCCTCTCCACCAGTCAGTTGGTGTGTGGTGGGCGTTCTGGCACAATGTGGCTGCCGTCGTATCATCCAGGTGGATGCTGCACATTGGTGGTGGTTGAGGAGATTTCCCCTTCTATGTAAAGCACTTTGAGTGCCTAGAAAAGCGCTATATAAATCGGCCTGTGGTGCTTCACCTTATGGGCTGGGAGCTGTACTTTCACACATGATGCCGGATGGGCAAGAAAGGCCCATAGCCTTTGCGTCCTGAACTCTGAGTAAATCTGAACAGAATTATGCGCAACTGGAACGTGAAGTGCTGGGAATCATTTTTGGAGTAAGGAAGTTCCATACTTATTTATATGGATGTCCCTTCACATTACTTACAGACCATCATCCACTTACTACCATACTCCATCCGAACAAAGCAACTCCATCCATGGCTGCTGCAAGACTTCAGAGGTCGGCTCTTCTGCTAGCTGGACATAACTATACAATTCAATATAGAAGTGCTAATGACCATGGAAATACTGATGTGTTATCGCGATTGCCACTGCCTGTAAAGCACAGTGACAGGAAAGATACAGTGGACACTTACCTCGTAAACAAAATGGAGGCACTTCCAGTGTGTAGCAGCGACATCAGTAGAGGAACCAGAGCAGATCCAATTCTCATGTGAAGGAGATGGTAAACCGGTACGGTTTCTTCTCAGTCAGAGCCAGTATCGCACACGGTTCAGGTGGACAGTTCACAAAGCTGGAAAAAACATGCAGATCAAATGATAGACTGTTATCCAGAAACTGCAAAAACAAAGAAACATTGCCAGAAGAGAACAATACATCACAAACATTGGGTGATCAGGGACAAGAACTGTCTTTAACATCTAACAACATCGAACCTAAGGTTCTAGATCAGCATGTAAACAGATTTGTTGAACCAGCCATTGCTTCTTCACCAAATGTGAGATTTCCTGTCAGAACCTGAAACCACCTAACAGGCTTGATCTGTAAAATGTGTACATGTCATATACACAGAATAATGTATTAAAGGTGTTGCATATTGTTGAAGTGAATAGTTAACATTTATTGAACTACCAATTGTGACCTGACTTATTCCGTAAGTTGACTCAATGTTATTATGTTGAAAAGAAAGCAGTGTAGCCTGAATTAAAGGGGGGGTGAAACACTCAGTTTCAGTCAATCTCATGTCAATCTTGAGTACCTATAGAGTAGTATTGCACCCTTCATATCTCCGAAAAGTCTTTAGTTTTATTATTTTTATAAAAGAAATATGGGCTGTTTTTTTCCGAGTCTTTCCGGAAAAAAACGAGCGCCTGGAGGCGTATCATGTGGGAGGAGCTAAAGAATGACAATCGCGCTAAGCGGTGACGTCCTCAAGCGTGGAGAAACCCTTGCTATCGATCTAAGCTAGTAGATATGATCCAGAATCAGATTCGGAGGCTGAAATAAATTGAACAGGAGAAACAGCAGCAGCAGGACGTCCGTCTCTGTGGTATGTACTGTATTTAGTGGCCTGTCAACATTTGTGTGTGTTAACTCGCAGTTTATGAGGACATCATTCGTTTATGGACTATTGTATGCGACTAAACCTTAGCAGTAGCGAGCAAAACAGTTTTGCACGTCAGACTAGTGTAACGTTATACAGAGAACAGCAATAGAGTCCGTTAGCGCATTTGACTGACGAAGCACGCGATCGTGTCGTTTACTGATGTTTACTCACGCGACGATAGCCAACAGCACAGACATTTGAAGCAGTTTAACTCACCGGCTGCTTCCAAAGCAGGACCGAACCTTTATTGCTGGGACCGCTCCATCAAAAACACACTTCTTGGAGTGTAGAGATCCACTTTGTGACGCGACTGAATCGATGTTGTGAAGCTTCCCGTCATTTCTGCGTTCAAATCGGTTCAAATGCAGCGCTGCCTTCCCGGAATGCTGTGCTGAAGTGCTGAAGTCGCTTGATGTCACCCATAGGAATAAAGTGGAGCGCGGCGCGACAGAAGTGTTCACGGACGACTGGATCTGCAGCTGAGAGTGTTTATGGGCGTGTATTTCCTCTCTCGCTCTAGTCACGCGCGCGCGCACCCTACCGGGAGAAGAGCCCGTACGGCCCATACAAGGACCTTCCGCTCTATTAACGTAAAGCCGAGCCATACTCAAAAAAAACTCTCCGAAACTTGTGAGAAACCGGAAGGAGTATTTTTGAAAAAGAAATACTCCATCAAACGTCCAACATTAGTTTTTGAAACTTTGTCTATGTTTAGGATGGGAATCCAAGTCTTTAACAGTGTAAAGCTCAGTATGCATGAAACAGCATTTCACCCCCCCTTTAAGGAGGGGGGAGATGTAATGTATTTGAGTGGATGTTATAATACCTGATGGCCGCTAGATGGCACTCCCGTGCTGTTGTTTGTTGTTCATTGCAGTATACCAATGCTGTCATGGATTTTCAGTTCTTCAGCGAGAAATGGAGGTATTTTATTAACCTTACTTGATCCTGTCATGATGTACTAATTTGGTATGTTCTAGCGCTTGTTGTGTATGTGTGTGTGCAATGTTTTGTTTTTTTCCCTCTGTGCTTGCCGTATATAGGTGGTGCTTGCGCACTTTTTGTACTGGAGTGTCGCTGGTTTTTCAGGCAGGTTATTACATGTGTGTGACAGAGAATAAAGTGAAGAAACGTTCAGACGACTGTCGTTTATTGTTTTCTTATTTCTAGGTATTTTAGGTGAATCCTGCAGGAACGCTCGGTCATTGGCTGCCTAGTTTAAAAGCGATATTGTCACCTGTTACAGTGTAGATGTGGGCTTTAAAATGAAAAGCAATTGGTGCTATTATGAAGAACTACTGATATGCGCGCTCTCTCTCTCTCTCTCTCTCTCACTCACTCACTCACTCACTCACTCACTCACTCACTCACTCACTCACTCACTCACACACACACACACACACACACACACACACACACACACACACACACACACACACACACACACACACACACACACTCACACACACACACACACACACACACACGCCAGGAGATGGAGAATTGAGTTGCAATTCCCGATAACGTTCTCTATTTACTACCCCACAACAGCACAAAACACCACCTTTTACTATTCATTCATTCACAAAGCAGGAGGGAATATCACTAAACATTTCTAAACGCACCAAGCCAGCGAGCTCTTGAAGGCATACAAATTCATCACCCATTAGAAAACTGATGTTAAATAAATAAGCAAGAAATAGTAATGTAGTTAAGCCTTACCTTACCAAACTTTGTCATTGAATATGAAAAGCAATCAAATGCTCCGAAGGGAAGCTGCGGTGTTGCATAATTGGTATCTGGGGGCGGCCCGTGCTGAATACGCCCGCCAGCCTCCAGTGCCCTTATTCCCGGAGGTGCATGAAGAGGTGTCGAAGTCCTGGAAGTCCCTGCTGACTTTTCCCGACCACTCTGCAGCCGCTTCCGCCTTTACTGCTCTCGATAGCAGCGCGGAGAAAGGGTTCACTGGGGTCCCCCCTGTTGAGCGTTCTGTTGCGATGCAACTGTGTCCTCAGAGCATGTCAGCATGGCGTGGTGATCCAAAGCACCCGTCCAATGCCTGCAGGTTTTCATCTAATTTGGTGGCGAATACCTATAGTGCTGTGGGCCAGGCTGCTTGCATGAGCGCAGTGCTGACCCTGCTCTCTTATGTAAGAGTTGCGTGCAGCCACCGACTTCGCCCTACAGGCAATGTTATGCCATGTTAAAGGGTCATGAAACCCCCCTGCTGCAGCTGTGTTTTTTCACACCTTCGATTTGAAAAGGCTTCTTAAAAGGGGAGTGGTCGACTGTGAAAAGGTGGGATGGTATTGTGTGGAAAGAGGGAATGGTTTGCATAATTAGGGGAGTGTCATTAGGCGCATTAAGATTAGCGATACCAACAGCAGCAGTTACAGCGGTTCTGAGACATGTTCTTGGTTCACGTTGGCATTGTTTACCACAGTGAGATTAAATGAGGGATGAGTACAGCGAATGAAAGAGCTATGAGTGGCGTGCAGCAGAGATCGCAAATCATTCAGCTCTTCAAACCAGCATAATTCAGTGAGAAATGAAAATAAATGTTATTCTGCATGACAAAATATTTTGCAAACGTGATAAAACTATATTTGTCCAAATATGCACGCTGTTTGGCAAGATGAACAACGCGCCGACGTGATAAGAGAACGTGAACCACCCAACATGCGATGTGATAAGAGATGTGTAATTCTAGATCGGGGTAAAAGCGAAGGGGTTTGAGGCTAGTCTCGACCGCGCATCTGAAGCACAAAGCGACGCGCGCTGGGTTGCCGTGACGATCCGCGCTGTCACTCGGCAGCTAAATCTATATTTGTCCAAATATGCAGAACGCTGTTTCACTTATAGAGCCCGAACACATGCGGTTTAGTGCATGGCTGTGACCACAAATAAAACGGAGAGGACGTGGCTTTTGTTCATTATCCTACAGATTGGTTATTTTGCACTCCTGACAAAAATTAGGCAATGCTTGCAGGTTCGGCGTGCGATTGCTCAAGTTAATTTTACTTTACCGAGCCTTTGTAGCAAAGGCTTCCACAGACGGCGCCAGTTACAGCTCGCTCGGCGCCCTTACGTTATTTCGTATCAGCACAGCGCCTAGCTTTCCTCCGTGACTTTTCCGCACGCTGCTTCCAAAACTTCCCCACCATATCTCTACAATAATGATGGAATACGAGCCTGACAGAAGTGACTGTCTCATGCATATTAACTTAATTATCTTGCATGCATTCTACAGCGCAGGGATTGGACTGAATGAGCTTTATGTCATGAATATATATCGAGAATCGCTCGGAGGGGTCAACGTCAGCATGTGCCCAGTAGCCCATACTTGGGCCGAAAAGGCCACGCCGACGTCAGCATTTGTGACGTTGCTCCGACTAAGCTTTTCAAACCGGAAGACAGAAATCGCTCTGAAAAATGCAAAAATAACTATTTTCACATATTAATACCATTAATGAGTCCCCTTAGTGTTTTCAATGATGTGCAGCCTATACATATCTGTTTACATCTAAAAAAAAAAAGTGTTTTGGGGTTTCATGACCCTTTAAACAAAACCTTGCCGGGAAAGCAGGCAGAGGTATCTGAGGTATCTGTAGTCGGTGGCCGCATGCAACTCTTGCATGAGAGCAGGGTCAGCACTGCGCTCATGCAAGTCTCTGAGCACTCTGAGGAAGACCGTCCTGTCTCCGTCCCAAATCCAGCAAAACGGCAGGCCAAACAGTGAATCTTTTGTGGTCAAAAAAAAAAAAAAAAAAAACCTGCCACTGGCTTAAAAAAAAGGTCTGTGGCACCCTGTCCTTGGTTATAAAGAGAACTGACTCATTCACCTCCGATCCCCAAGAGGTGCGACTGGCAGTGTGCGATGCCTCACCACTCTCAGTCCCTTCTGTCGCCAGCCCCCTCTCAGTTGAGACCCCCATGGAATACTGGTCTTTCCCGGGTCTCTTCTGTCAGGGTGCAGAATTTGACCCTGCCCACATGCAGGGATGCTCCCATGCCTCAGCCGATCATTCCAGTTTGCTTCCCCATCACGGTTACGCCTGTGGCTCGCATGAACATGCTGGTTCAGTTTTTGGGGGCCTGGCTAGAGCTCCCCAGACTGTCCAGCTGGCTCACTCGGCTATGCGATTCAAATGGCACGGTCTCCTCCCCGGTTTCGGGTTTCCGCTATATCATGGTGGGTGGCAATGCCTTTGTCATGCATGCGGAGATCAATCAATCAATAAATCAATCAACTTTATTTATATAGCGCTTTTACAATGACAATTGTTTCAATGCAGCTTCACAGTGTTAACAGGACAATATTGCAACAAAATCGACACCCTACTGGCGAAGGGTGCCATCGAGATCATCCTCTTGGCCGAGATGAAGTCCGGCTTTTACAGCCCTTACTTCATTGTACCCAAGAAAGGCAGTGGGTTACGACCAATCCTGGACCTGCACGTCTTGAACCGAACCCTTCACGGGCTTCCAATCAAGATGTTGACAGCCAAACGCATTTTCGAATGTATTTTGTCCACTAGATTGGTTTGCAGCGATCGACGTGAAGGGCGTGTACTTTCATGTTCCATTCTTCCTCGACCATTTCTACAGTTTGCCTTCGAGGGACAGGCATATCAGTACACGGTTCTCCCATTCGGGTTAGCCCTGTCTCCTCGCGTCTTCAGGAAATTCGTCGAGGCAGCCCTTGTGCAACTCAGGCAGCTAGGGGTTCGTATCCTGAACTATCTCGCTGACTGGCTGATTCTGAGTCACTCTCGAGATCAGGTATGCAAACACAGGGACCTGGTGCTCCAGCACCTCGCTCATTTAGGCCTTCGGGTCAACTGGGAAAAGAGCAAACTCTTCCCAGTGCAAAGGATCTCTTTTCTTGGTATGGAAATCGACTCAGTCGCTATGTGTGCGCAGCTTACGAGCAAGCGTGTACAGTCTCTGCTGGCTTGTCTTCGTCAGGTCGAGGGCAAGAATGGGGTTCCACTGAAATTATTTCAGAGGCTCCTGGGGCATATGGCATCCGCAGCTGCAGCAATGCTGCTCGGGTTGCTTTATATGAGACCACTCCAGCACTGGCTTCGCAGCCGAGTCCCGAGATGGGTATATCAGTATTTAATATAGACTTAAGATTAAATAAACTGCTTAAGTATTGTAGAGCTTGTAGTATTAATTTTAACATGCAGATTCACATTGTCGGTGGACAAAAAAGTTATTTTCCATCCCTGCTGGAGGAGTTGGACTGTCTGTGCAACCTCTGTAGGGTCCAGGTATTGCCTTATGCTACCAGTAGTGACACTGACCCTTGCCAAATGCAAAAATGGTGCAAAACAGTCAGAAAAGAAGAGTTGGGGAAAAAATGTCAGTGGCCTCCACCTGTAAAAATTCCTTTTACAGTAAGCACAGTAATGATTTTATAGATAAAATAAAACACACAAACCTGAATTTCATAGAGGAAATGCACCAATTCTGCAATGCTGAGAAGGAAGAACTGTTCTGAAGACTGAAGAGAATTCAAACAGCTGGCCCTCACTCAACCATCGAGTCGTCGTCACATCGGGGAGCATTGTTTTAATCGAGTAAATTTACTCAATTCCTTCAGTGTAAAATAAATATGAATAATCTTGATTTGAATTAAGTAATATTTGTGGATCTTGAAACAGATTGATTTAATTTCTCCATTCTCAAATATTTTGATAACATTTTCAGAAATATATTAAGTATTAATAATTGGTTATTCAAAAACTAAATTCTTTTTGTGAAATTTTATATTACTGTAAAAAAAATATATTACTGTAAATTTTAGACAAAATTAACTTGGATTTGTTGTCAATTATTTTGGCATGTTCAATTCAAAACATCAAATAAATTATATTTAGAGATTTTATTAAGTTAATAAAGTTAATGTTTAACTGTGATATTTACTAAACCACCAAATTATTTTTTAGAGTGCATGTATAAATAGTACATACATATGTACACATAAATACATAGATAAGGTTCCTATACATGCACATGCCACCTAAGTACATGCAAACAAAATCTCCAACGCACCTACCCATCCGTCTGCCTGCCTGATGCGTACAAGATAGGGAAAAATGCTTATAATAATAATAATAAAAAAATATTCATAACAGCTAAGGGCAACAATGGAATGGATCTTAGATCCAACTCAAATTAAGTCAACGTCCCTTTCCTCCAGGTCCCCTTGGCCTCCTTCCCCTAAATACTTAATAAAGTGTTCCCAATTGTTGGCAAACTGTTGTCTCTTATTCCTTAAAAAGAGCTGTATACATTCTAGATGAAGTGTATTTGTTCCTCAAGCTAAAGCTGGAAAGGAGGCGGCAATTTGTTTTTCCAGAATGTTAAAATAAGCTTTTTGGCTGTTAAATGTCCATAGGAGATAAATTGTTGTTGTGACTTTGACAAACCGAACTTGTGTTTTGAAACGCCAGTCACAATTAGAAACTCAATAGTTCAATAAATTGATTAGTGGTTTCAGAGAAGACATCAAAAATCTTGCGCCAAAAGTCTTGAAGACTGAGACATAATGCATAGCTGTGAAGCAGGACTGCATCAGCTGCCCTACTTTTGTCACATTTTGGAGAGATACCTAGAAATAGTCTAATTTTGTAGTGTAGTCTATGCAAGATTTTGAACTGGATGAGGCAATGTCTGGAGTTTTTAGATAAAACATCTATTAATCTCTTACAGGCTATCCACCCCTAAATTCAATTGAAATCTCGGACTCTAATTCTTCCTCCCATAGACTTTTTATTGCAGATGTAGCAAGTAATTGGGGGGCCTGAATGGCGTTATAAATCTTAAAAACTGCTTGCAGCCTTGCACATTCACATTTAAAAATCTTTAAATGTCAAGATTTTTAAATGTCACATGAATCACAGCCACATGAATGTTTTCTATGATGCTGAAATTGCATTCAAAAGCTTTTATTTCAGGTTGCTCCAGCTAACACTCATGGGCAATTTCAGGCATGCACACTTTCTTTCTCCCATTTTTATAATGACCTTATAAAATCTGACTTTTTAAAGTCTTGTTATAGCTAATACTTTTTTTGGTCAGATTCGGCCCAGAGAGCACAGTGATGATGGCGAATAATGATTATTCGTGTTCTTTCAATCAGCAAGAGAAGAATAACTTGGATGGAATTCACTTGGCAATGAGGGTTGAATGCATCACAAGGGAGAAGGCTGAAGACAAGACAAAGACAAAAAGTTTTATTTTTGCAACTTATTGACTTGTTAATAGCAATTTGTTGTGAGATAACACCTCAACCCATTTAATGCATCATAAATGTGTCCTAGAAACAGACCAGCAAAGTCTATGTGCAGTCGTTTCCAACGACTGTAAAGGAACTTGACGTAGTGCCTTTGTTCCATCTGACATGACCCACAGACTCTGCAAACCTGCTCCAGATCTGCATCCACTTTAGGCCACCACATGTACACTATATATAGTTTTGGGATGCCTGCCTTCACATGAACATGAGCTTCAATGCCATCCCATTCTCAATCCATAGGGTTTAAAATGGAGTTGGCCCACCCTTTGCAGCTATAACAGCTTCAGCTCTTCTGGAAAGGCTTTCCTCAAGGTTTAGGAGTATGTTTATGGAAATCTTTGACCATTTTTCTAGAAGCGCATTTGTAAGGTCAGGCACTGATGTTGGATGAGAAGGCCTGGCTCGCAGTCTCCGCTCTAAGCGCCAAACCCCAAAGGTGTTCTATCGGGTTGAGGTCAGTAGTGAGGAAATGTCAGGAATGGACTTATTGCACATTTGGCAACCTATCACGGTATCAGTTCACTGAGCTCCTGAGAGCTACCCATTCTTTCACAGATGTGTGTAGAAGGATCTGCATGCTAGTGCTTGATTTATACATGCTTCTGTAGCTCCTGCGTGAAAGGATACCAGACAGGTGGGGCGCTCATTTGCAATCAGGTCACTGGCCTCATGACGCTCTCACAGCTCTTGGCCCGGGGGGAAATTGAGACGAAAGAAAAGGAGACAGAAGTACAAAAAAGCGACAGAGGGGAGAGTGAAAAAAAATCTTGTTCTGGTTCCCAGACACACTGCTGCACGATCCTCAGCCAGCCGAGAGGCTCTTCTTCGAAGTGCCATGGGATGGTACTGGCCTCTGCTCAGTGGATGGCTCAATCCTCCGCTGCCCCTGCTCTTACCATCATGGTGGACGGCAGCAGGCTCCGCCCCATGGCAAATTGCGGCGACTCCACTCCCTCTTGGATGGCACTCACCCCATGGCAGCAAGCTCTCCGTCCCACTGGATCTTACATCATACCAGCACTACCGTTTCGGGCAGCCACTCACTATCTTCAGCACCATGATCCCTCTAAGCAGCAAGGGCTTTCGACAACATGTCCCTCCTTTCACCTTTGTGCTGCAGACAATTAATATCCGCGTGATTGATAAACTTTCATAGACATCCATTGACTAACCCTCTTTGAAATACCTTATCTCTGCATGTCACACATGGACTGCATGGTAAATGGACTGCATTTATATAGCGCTTTTATCCAAAGCGCTTTACATTTTTGCCTCGCATTCACCCATTCATACACCGACGGCGATGTCAGCCATGTAAGGCGCCATCCAGCTCGTCGGGAGCAGCCGGGGTTAGGTGTCTTGCTCATGGACACTTCGACACTTGGTCAAGTGGAACCGGGGATTGAACCACCAACCTTCTGGTTTGTAGACAACCTACATGAACCACTGAGCCACTGCCGCCTGCATGCATATGCAACCTGGTCTGCATTAAAAGCGGCTTGGTCAAAGTGTTCAGCTGAAGAATTCCAAAAAAGGTTGAAGTAAATGACAACAAGATCTTTAATGATGTTCTCCATAATTCTTTGAAAGATTGAGGGTGCACACCAAATGTTAGTCTAATGTCGCCAAATAATCCCCTGTGTGTATTGATGGTTAGTAGACTCGTCATCAAGAAGAACCTGCTGGTACGCTGAAGCCAGGTCAATCTTAGAAACCATATTCCATCAGCAAAGGCTTTGGCTCAAAATTATTCTTTATGCATGCAATGATTGCACCAGGTGCTCATGCCACGCAATGCAAGTATAAATGAGACACAGGTGATTGCATCAAATTATCTTTTTTGCTGAAGAGCCGAGGAGGTAGACTGGCAGGACATGGCAATGGGATGTGGCTTCTTTGTTCCATCCTTCAGGGAACGGGTGTTACATACGTAACCGAGACGTTTCCATTCAGTCGGTCACTCTCTACGCCACGTCGGAGTACCGACAAATAGGAATCCCTACCAAAGCGCCATGGACTCAGCCCCCTTCCAGTGCCCTGTGTGAGCCTCCTGAGCTCTCTTAACTGATGAGACGAGGCTCACACAGTGAAGTCCATCACTGCTGTTCTGCATGACCCACTCAGTGACTATTAGATAATACCGGGAAAGCGTGCCCTGGTGGAAGGGGCCACTGTGGGACCCACATCGTACCCCGAGGGATTTATGTGGAGTACAGAGCTGAGCTGTAGCCCGCCGCTGTGAGGGGGCTCCATCCCTCAGAAGGGAGGGTTCTCCCAAGAGAAAGACACAGGCTTCTGAGAGGAGCAACCGTGAAAATATATGTGGGATCCCCACAGGGTCACTCACATAGACCAAGCTAAATACAGTCTCAAGGATTCAGCGGCAAGAGGCCTGATGCCGGACGCTCTGCCACGCCCGGCACCGAGGGCGGTGGAGGACTCGCAGAGTTTGCTTCTGGAGAATGTAAGCGCCAAGGCACAGCAAGCTGACAAGAGAACACAGGAGGAGACCGGCTTTACACGTAGGCTATAGAACCTAGCAAACATGTTGGGTGTCTCCCAGCCCACAGCTCTACAGATGTCTGACAGTGAGGCACCACGTGCCAGCGCCCAGGAGGATGCAACACTTCTAGCTGAATGCGCTCGCACCCTGAGCGGACAGGGCACAACTTGTGTTTGGTAAGCCAAGGTGATGTACCACCTGGGGGTGGAGCCGCCACTTTTCCGAAAGCACAGCTTGTGACAGCTTGTCTGCTACATGGTTGCGCACACCAGGGACATGAATGGCCCACAGCGAACTCAGAAACTTCTGACTCCAGAGGAGGAGATAGCAGGCGAGTTGCGACCTGCGACGGGAGCGCAGACCACCTTGACGGTTCATGTACGCAACGGTTGCATTGTTGTCCGTATGGACCGATACATCTTTGCCCCGTAACCGGCCTTTGAGGCAGCTCAGCACACAATGTACTGCTAGAAGCTTGAGTCAATTGATGTGCCAATGCAGGTGCGGGCCCGTCCAAACACCTGACACTGCATGCTCATTGTGCGTGGCACTCAAGCCCATGGACAAGGCATCTGTGAAAACCACAGCATGCCTGGACACCTGTTCTAGCGGCTCTCTGGCCCGAAGAAACAAGGGGTCTGACCACGGGCGAAAGGTTTGGGTGCAGGCCAGTGTGATGCTCACCTGGTGAGTGCCGCGTTGCCACGCCTATCTCTGGACTCGGCCGTGAAGCCAATGCTGAAGCGGTCTCAAATAAAGCAATGAGTGCTAGGATGAGTAAGTAGATTGGCTCTCGCGAGCGATATTCCTATTCCTCGGTACTCTGACGTGGTGTCGAGAGTGACCGACTGGATGGGAATCTACATTTTAACAAGAAATATTTAGAGACAAGCATTTCCTTTTTGAGCTAAATACAGACTGCAGAAACCTAACACTTCTTGCATAACATTAATTCAATATTTTTGTTTATATAGCCCGAAATATCTAATTGTAATCAAAACAATATCTTAGGGTGTTTTCACACTTGGTCCTGTGTCCATGGCGTAAAATGAGGGTGTGGGGGAGGCGGAGCCTTGAATATATAGGGGCGTGTTATTCTAATGACAATCTTTTTCAGCCATGGCATTTATCAAGGGCAGGTATTGCGTACACCTAAATTGCAGAGGTACGCACAGCTTCGTAAATCAGGCGGTGAGAGGAATGTAAGCATAATCTTACGTCAACATATACGCCCGTTTCTACGAAAGATTGATAAATGAGGGCCAGTGTAAGTAGTATTACTGTGCTCAATTGGCCTGCCAATTCTCCTGACCTGAACCCCATAGAGAATCTGTGGGATATTGTGAAGAGAAAGTTGAGAGAAGCAAGACTCAACACTCTGGATGAGCTTAAAGGGGGGGTGAAATGCTGTTTCATGCATACTGATCTTTTTACACTCTTAAAGACTTGGAATCCCATACTAAACATAGACAAAGTTTCAAAAGTTAAGGTGGACGTTTGATGGGAGTATTTCTTTGTCAAAAATACTACTTCCGGTTAGTCATAAGTTTCGGCAAGTTTTTTGAGATCATGCGTCCCCTTTGACGTTAATGGGGGCGGAATTTCCTTGTATGGGCCTTACGGACAATTCTACCGGAAGAGCATGAGAGAGAGAGAGAGGGAGAGAGCGAAAGTAACAGGCTACGCCCATCAAAGCGCTGGCTTGTAGGATGCTGGACAGGTGATGTGCACATAACAATGTCACCAAAAAAGTGCGTTTTTGGTTGCCAGACCAAGACAGTCCTGCACAGATTCCCCAAAAACCCCGCTTTAAGGCAACAGTGGATGTAATTTGCTTTTCCGGATCAGCAACTGAGTTGCGCGAATGTTTATATCTGTTCGCTGCATTTCGGTGCCGACTGTTTCATAAACAAGGCCCAGCTCGACGCCGGATTTTCCCGATCGCCTAATGCTGAATGATGGAGCAGTCCCAACGTTAGAACCGCAGGCGGTGAGTGAGACTGCTTCAAATGTCTGTGTTTTAGCCTATGCTCATCAAGTAGCCCAAACATGATCACGTATAGTTAATTGATCAATGGAGCATGCCATGTGTAGTGCGTGTTATAACCGTCCCAGTTACGTTGTGCTGGGCAAGCTACAAAAATTCAAAAGGGGGATTCGTCCTTTGTGCAATTAATGAAATGGTATTGTAGTGAAAAAGGACCTAACAACAAATAAGTTCAGGAACAAACAAGAGTTGTATAATATTTTCACCCTTATGTATTCACCCTCTTTCTTACAAGTCATACATAGGTACAATTCATGCTTTCATCATGGGTACATATATGTGCATGTGAATGGGGGGGGGGTCACAATATCCAACTCAGTCCTGTTCTCCTATCTGGGAGCATAAATAGTTCAGCAATTGAAGGAAACTTCTTGTCTTTATGACATATATATTATAGTCTTATCTGTCGGTGAGTAGAGGTACAGAAAGATGAGGTTGATTGTTGTCCTTCACTTGGATGTGTGGTTAATCACAATGTTTCATGGTAGCAGATGATGGTTTCACCAACACAAACAGTAGGTTTGTGAACATGTAGCTGCCCACAGTCAAAGGAGCAAAAAAGTGCCTCACAAACAAATCCTCTACAAAGAGAAAACATCAAATGCAATAACAATAAATTAAACTAAATTATTTCATTTTAACTTTAAAGCAATACAATACACATCAACCTTAAACTTACGTTTGAGCTGGAAACCAACAGTTTCTCAAACAGGATTTGGAAAGAAAGGTTACAAACAACCATGAGGCAGCATCAAACAGACCCTAACATTTACTTCTATAGTTTCCTGTTATATACCCATATGCACACCAGCCAGAGAATGTTCCTATCTCCCCCTAGAGGCCCGGAAGAACATAACCATCAGTACTAGAAATCTTGTGACAGGCATTGACTGTTACATATCCGTCCCCTCATGTTATAATTTTTTCTACATTACCAAAATAAGGTTTTAAATTTTGTACATGGAAAGAATCTGCATGTTCTGGCTGTCCAATGAATGACACCAAGTAATTCACAGGACCAAGACATTTCACCACTTTGGCAGGACCTTTCCATTTGGCTGCCAGTTTAGCCATAAAACCCTCATCAGCGCATGACAGAGGATGAGTACGAACCCATACTAAATCTCCAGTCTGAAAATGAACTTGTCGCCTTCGAAGATTATAGTACTTGCGTTGTTTGCTCTGGGCCCGTTCGACATTCTTTTGCACCGTTTGAATGAGTTCCTGTGCCTTTTCTAGGACAGGGTAGGCTGGACTGTTTGGATCAGGGGGTCTCATGACAGCCCTTTCTAGAGGTCCTTTCAATTTGCGACCAAGCATGACTTCGGCTGGGGTGAATCCCGTGCTTTCTTGCCTTGCCGTGTTGATAGCAAATCGGAATTCGGCTAGCCACCTGTCCCACTGACGATGATGGTCCTGCACATATGATGAAATCATAGTCTTGAGGGTTCGGTTAACTCGTTCAGTCAAATTGGTTTGCGGATGAGCAGCAGTTGTACGTTTCTGAATGACATTCCATTGTTTGCAGATTAAACTGAGGAGGTGTGAAGTAAATTGGGTTCCCCGATCAGACATCAAATACCTAGGAGTGCCCCATCTGGTAAAGACTTCTTCAACAAGAATACGAGAAATTTGAGGAGCTTTGGCTACTCGCAACGGAAACAATTCCACCCACTTTGAGCAGTAATCAACTACTACTAGAAGATGCTCATTCTGTTTTGCACTTCTGGGGAACGGTCCCATAAGGTCAATCCCCAACATATGCCCAGGTTCCACTATCGGCGTAGATTGCATATGGCCAGCTAGCTTTGAGACAGTTGGTTTATACTTTTGACATACCTGGCATTCTTTGCAATGCTTCCATACATCAGAACGTATCATTGGCCAATAGCATATGTCCACTAACCTCAACAAGGTCTTTAGTCTGCCAAGATGTCCACTCAATGGACTGTCGTGAGCATATTTCAGAAAGTCAGCTCTCAATGAGGCTGGAATGACCAGTTGCAATTTTTCTCCTTTCAGATCTTGAGATACGCTTCTGAAAAGAAATCCATTCTTCATGACATAATGTATACGACTGGGATCAGAAACAGAGGTTGATTGAACTTTAGCAATAAGCTCTTGGATTTCAGTGTCTTCTTCTTGAGCTTTGGCAATGTCTGACCATTCTATGGGAAAAGCTGCAAAGGTAGTTGAAGAATCCTTGGGTTTTACCGTAGTAAGTATGTTAAGTGATGATGATTCAATGAAACTACGAGAAAGTGTGTCTGGAACAATGTTGCATTGGCCTTTCCTATACTTGACCGTAAATTCAAACTCCTGAAGACGGATACCCCAGCGTATCAGCCGAGATGAGGGTTTTGGATGGTTAAAAACCCAAGTAAGAGCAGCATGGTCGGTGATCACTTCAAATGGTCGACCCTCGAGATAAGGCCTCCATTTTTCTATTGCCCATACCACAGCACAGCACTCCTTTTCTGAAACGGAGTATGACTTCTCAGCTCCTCTCAAAAGACGTGAAGCATAAGCAACAACATGTTCCACTCCTGTAATTTCTTGGGTTAGAACAGCTCCGACTCCCAGGTCACTTGCATCCGTCTGGACTCTGAATGGTTTACTCAAGTCAGGGGCAATGAGTATTGGCGCACTAATCAACTCACGCTTAATCAACTCAAATGAATTCTGACATTCTTCATTCCACCTCCATGTAGCTCCTTTCTTTTTCAGGGCATGCAATGGAGCAACTTTCTCTGAGAATTTTTCAATAAATCTCTGGTACCAGCCTGCCATACCTAGAAACCGTTGCACATCCTTCAGAGATTTTGGTACAGGAAAATCGTTAACAGCATTGACTTTGTCTTGATCTGTCTTTATCCCTTCACCTGAAATCACATGTCCAAGAAATTTCAATGACTTTTGCATCAAGTTGCATTTTTGCAGATTCAAAGTCAAGCCTGCTTTGTGTAAACATTTTAACACTTCTCTCAGATGGTTAAGATGCTCTTGCTCCGATGTTGAGTACACTACAATATCATCAATGTACACAAAACAGTTTTTTCCTTTCTGATCTTTCAATACCAACTCCATAAGACGTTGGAACGAGGCTGCTGAATTTTTAAGGCCAAAAGGTAATCGTAAAAATTCATATAGCCCTGACTGTGTCACAAAAGCAGTTTTGCAAATGCTTTCAGGATCCATCTCAACCTGCCAATACCCACTTTTAAGATCAAGGGTACTGAAAACTGCAGCTCCATGCACGGATTCAAGGATATCCTGGACTTGAGGCATAGGATATCCATCCAGATATGTCTTTGCATTTAGCCCTCTGAAATCAATACAAAACCTTTGTCCACCTCCCTTCTTTGGGACTAGGACTACAGGTGCAGCCCATGGAGAAAATGAAGGTTGTATTATCTTCTTATCCAGCATCGACTTGATCTCCTGTTCAATGAAGGCTTGCTTTTCTTGTGACACATGGTAAGCTTTCTTACGAACAGGCACCTCATTAGTGGTGATAATGCGATGTTTAACCACACTGGTGTGTCCGATTTCACTTGTGCAGACAGTAGGCCATTCTTGAAGTAGATGATGAAGTCGTGCCTGGAATAGGGAAGATGTATCAGCATTTGTGATCAGCTGTTGAATATACTGCCTGGTTTCTGTTGTTTCTTCTGGAATAGGTAAGGCAATTAAAAGTGACAATGTATCTGTAACAGGAGGAGTTATAAATGAAAATGTTTCTTCTTGATAGGCAGGTGTAGCAGGCAAAATGTACAGAGCATTGCCAATATCCAGATTAATTCCAGTTGTTACTAGGAAATCCATACCTAGTACCATGGGTACTGTAAGATCATCATCCTTCATTACAAACAGTTCAACATCATACCTCCTTCCTCGTAGCTCACATTCACAGCACCATACTCCCATTGCATCTAACACTTGTCCGTTGGCTTGCTTGAAAGTTTGACCACCACTTGATTTAAGTGGTTCTTTAGTTCCCAGCTGTCTCCAACATGACTCTTGTATCAGAGTTAGTGAGCTTCCAGTATCAACCAGAGCTCGAAAATGTCTTCCTCTGACCAACAAAGGTAAAGACAGAGTTAATTTGGACTTACTTATTATAGGTTGTAACATGCGAGTGGAAGAAGGATTTAACCTTAGATGAGAATCTCGTTCCAGTGGGGACTTTCTTTTCTGGGTTTCGACATTAACCTGGTGCCAATACCGCTTTGTTTCTTCAAAATCTCTCTCAATTTGTGTTCCAGTTCTTACCAACTCACTCACTTCCTTCACATTTCCTCTCAGTAAACTTGCAAGTCTAGGGTTACAATTTCTCAGAATTGCTTGAACAATCTCTTTCTCTGTCATCTCTTTCTTCCATCTTAGACAAAGGGCTCGGTAGTGGTAAGCAAAATCCCGAATGGACTCTCTAGAACCTTGTTTCCTTTCTAAAAGACGTTTTGCTGCTTCTGCTTCATAGTCATCTGTAAGGAATGCATGCAAAAACTCTTGTTTAAATTTCTCCCAGGTAAGTACATGTCTTCTCTCCGCCAACCACCAGTCTTTAGCTGTACCCTTAAGCACAGAAGTAAGAGATGCTAGGATTTCAGGATCAGTCAGGGGTCTAATTGCAAAATACTCTTCACAGCGTTCTACAAAGGAGAGAGGATCATCAGAATCGAACTGGGGAAATTCAGCTTTCACAGGTGGACGATAATATATGTCATTTACATTATCTGGTAAGCTGGTAACTTGGTTAGTTCTTGCATGGTAAGTTGGTGCAGACAATGGAGGAGAAACTGGAGTAGATACCACATGAGCATAGCTTTTAATTTTGGCATCAATCTGAATGTCTCTTCTCTTCATACAGTCAACCATTGACTTCCCCAAATCTTGGATGCTTAACTCAAGCCTCTGCTTAACTCGCTCACATTCTCTTTCAATTTTGTAATTCAATCTCTCTTCCAGGAATTTACACTGATTGCTCAACTTATCTTGGGAGCAGCATTGACTTAACTTTTGCAGACAAGTTTGTATATCACCTTCTAAAGTTGTTACTCGCTCAGTCAGTACATGACTAAACTGTTCAGCGGGACGCACATCAACAACCATATCACCTGAAGGAGGAGGTAGAGGTAGAGAAAGAGGAATGTCAGGTTGAACATCTGATTCATTTTCATTGTCTGAGGTAAGATAAAGTTCACTGAAAGTGTTTATAAGATCTTTTACGGGAGGTGGGTCTCTTCTAGTCACAAAAGGACCAGCTGTGAAATCTTCAAGAGGTTCATGCTCATCCTCTGCACCATGTGATGATATTGACATTTTTATAATACACTGTACACATTAAATAAAACACCAACACCACATAGACCTTTACCTTCAATATGCAACATAAGGATCCCCGTACGGGCCACCAATCTATAACCGTCCCAGTTACGTTGTGCTGGGCAAGCTACAAAAAATCAAAAGGGGGATTCGTCCTTTGTGCAATTAATGAAATGGTATTGTAGTGAAAAAGGACCTAACAACAAATAAGTTCAGGAACAAACAAGAGTTGTATAATATTTTCACCCTTATGTATTCACCCTCTTTCTTACAAGTCATACATAGGTACAATTCATGCTTTCATCATGGGTACATATATGTGCATGTGAATGGGGGGTCACAATATCCAACTCAGTCCTGTTCTCCTATCTGGGAGCATAAATAGTTCAGCAATTGAAGGAAACAGTCTTATCTGTCGGTGAGTAGAGGTACAGAAAGATGAGGTTGATTGTTGTCCTTCACTTGGATGTGTGGATAATCACAATGTTTCATGGTAGCAGATGATGGTTTCACCAACACAAACAGTAGGTTTGTGAACATGTAGCTGCCCACAGTCAAAGGAGCAAAAAAGTGCCTCACAAACAAATCCTCTACAAAAAGAAAACATCAAATGCAATAACAATAAATTAAACTAAATTATTTCATTTTAACTTTAAAGCAATACAATACACATCAACCTTAAACTTACGTTTGAGCTGGAAACCAACAGTTTCTCAAACAGGATTTGGAAAGAAAGGTTACAAACAACCATGAGGCAGCATCAAACAGACCCTAACATTTACTTCTATAGTTTCCTGTTATATACCCATATGCACACCAGCCAGAGAATGTTCCTATCTCCCCCTAGAGGCCCGGAAGAACATAACCATCAGTACTAGAAATCTTGTGACAGGCATTGACTGTTACAGTGTACATTTGTTTAGCTGGCCACTATATGTGTAACTTTATGTTTGTGTATTGTAAAAGCACTCCAAACAACAATACACAAAGAGGGGGGAAATATGTTGAACTAAATAAGCGCGCTTCTTCATTCAAATGTGCTACTATTCCGTGTCTTTCTATGTAAACACTAACTTAGCCTGCCGTGCAAAACCAGTCCGCTTACTGTCTACACAAACCACGCGTAAACACACACACACACACGTGCACAACTGCACTTCCCACATGTACACCTTCAAAGACAAAAATACGACGATATAATTCAAGTATAAATATGTAAATAACACAAGTCGCTAAGCATATTATATAGTTAGTGTATAACTTGTACCACATAGAGACGTCCTGCTCTAGTCGTTTTTGCTGCTGCTCCTGTTCAACTGCAGCCTCTGGGTCTGATTCCGGATCATAGATGTATGGCTGTATCTGATTAAAAGCCATATTTTTATTTTGAATAAAGTTTTTTTCCCGCTGTTAGGGATGACACAGCTTTACGACGCACTCGACTCAACACAATAGCAGCAGCGAGCACACGTCATTATTTAGCTCCGCCCACACGACACGCCCCCACCCGCTCGGCTTTTTTTGGAAAGACTCGGAACAGCGCATCTTTCTTATATAATTATTAAAAAAATAAAGACTTTTCGGAGATATGCAGGATGCAATGCTACTCTATAGGTCCTCAAGATTGACATGACACTGACTGAAACTGAGTGTTTCACCCCCCCTTTAAGGCCGCTATCGAAGCATCCTGGGCCTCCATAAAACCTCAGTTCATTTTTGGGTTTTCATGAGCTGTATGCCAAAATCATCAGTATTAAAACAATAAAAGACCTGAAATATTTCAGTTGGTGTGCAATGACTCTAAAATATATGAAAGTTTATTTTTTATCATTACATTATGGAAAATAATGAACTTTATCACAATATGCAATTTTTTTGAGAATGACCTGTATGTAGTATTGCATACATGGATCCTTTTTCACTTGGTTCACCTCTTGGTCCACTTAAAGGGGTCTGAGTTCGGTTCTTTTAAAGAGGACCCAACCTTAGTCATGCACGCGGGTGTGTACGGGTGGACCGATAACATTTAATGAATTGTTTTGAAAATATTCATCTTGTCATTTGCGGTGTGGGTCAGGAATCAATAGGCACAGGCGCACTGCATGTCAAATAACCAATGCTATTTTCAACACCAAACACTGCTCCCCTGCATATTTGTGTTTATGTTCTGAAGACCGGCAAAGATTTGTGTTTACAACCCATTTTGTAGTGTTGAGCATATCCAACCACAGTCTGCTGAGTGCATGAATATAATGGTATTTCAGAGGGGTTTACGTAAGCGCAGAATCCACAATCAAGAGCAGAGGTTTGGTGCTCGTTCACTGGCTGAAATCTGCCTGCTCGTGAATCCAACTCATTATAACATATAATGAGTAAACTTTTTTTGCATACAAACCTTTGAAATACCTACACAAAATATGGTTTTGTGAGCTTTAGCGAGAGTACAGAGGGCACCCTCACACAGAAAGTGACACTATGACTTTCTAGGACTTCCTCATCGAGACGCCACTGTAGCAGAATAAAACACAGATAAAGGACATTAACTGAAGGAACATGAAAACAAAGCACACGATTACTTCAATATATGGTCTATTTGTGCTCCACCCAAGGGCGTAGATTTGGTCCGAATATTGAGAGGGTTGAACGTTGGTGTTGTAACAAAAACGACTATGTGAGTTTAATGTCTCGGGGAATAATTAACTCAAAAGGGATTTAATATTCAATATTCATGAATTTATGAATATAATTTGCTAGTCGTTCATTACGTATTAAAATTTTACGATAGGGAAAAATGTTTAATTAAATACAAGTAACCCTTTTACGGACTTGCTTGAAATTATCTTACTAAGTTTGTCCTGCAAATTAGTTATAGACTTTCAAATCAATTCTCAATAAGGGATTACTGCTTTACGAGCGCATAAGAAACATTAACTTTACTGATCAGGATAAGTTCAATATTTCAAATGGTCGTACAGTTTACTTTACTAACATAGTAGCATAAGCAGTTAGGTAACGTTAGATCGCAAGTTTCATTGACTTCGTGTATGTGGAAGAATAACAGATTCAATTCATTGAATGTCTTTTGGAAGTTTAATAAACACAGACTAAAAAAATAATAACACTACAATTCACACAGAAAGTACACACTAAATATGCATCAAGAGAGTAGAAATATAGATAGTAAACGAAAGAATATGCTACATAAACGAAACTAATGAATAGACTAAAATTAGAGAGATAAAGAGAGAGAGAGAGAGAAAGAGAGAGTGGGGGGGGGAGTGGGGGGAAGCAGCTTCCCTTCAGTTCATCAAACACAGCCCTCACAGAGTTAACTTGTCCCAACAGGAAAATAACACAACCCTTTTACAGGGCTCTACACTAACTTTTTTCTTGAGGAGCACTTGTGCTCCTAATTAAAAAAAATTAGGAGCACAGTCAAAAATTTAGGAGCACATTCTAATCCATCAAACCTCATTCCAATTATATCTTTCCCATTACAGGACGATATTTGTCCTTTAATGTCCAGGGTCATTTTTACCATTATAAGAGCAATGTTTTTTTTAATCTTATTAAATGTATGCATCATCTGTCAATTTCTTAAATACAACATAATTCTGACATAATATTATCATTAACTTCTGAGAGTACATCACAAATACACACACAAAAAGCAGAACTGGACTTCATACAATCAAACACCTATGCATTTAATGCATTAATGCATGGGTTAATGTTGTATGAATGTTTTACATATAAGTTTTTGAATTTAGAAATATGTGCAAATTAAACTTTAAAAGTTTAATATTTTAAATAAAAAGTCCTTGCAAAGTATAAATATGAAAATAAAACCGCCAGTAGGTGGCGGCAAGTCATTCAGTCAATAGTTCAAAACACAGATTCATTTGAATCGAATCGCTTGGAGATGTGAATCAGTTCTGCTGTGGCTTTGATTTTCACAAATAGACAGTGTTGTGGCTAAAACGTTGTTACTTAATAACAACTTGTCTATTAGATTTTTGTACGAGATCAGTATCACACATGCAATCATGCCAATACTCGGAGCTAAAGCAAGCCGTAACTTTTGGCGCTCTGGCGCTTCATAAACAGAACCGCATGCGTCTCGCGGAAAAACATTGCAGCCGGATCTACTTCTCTCTGTTTGTGGTGAGTCACGCAGATATTGTGCTAATCCACAGCGGGAATAACTTATTTTGTGTGTACAGTGATTTAGAATAAGACAAAAACCCGGTTTGGAAAAAATCTTCATGATATACTTGCTCATTATATACATTTAGTATTTTTTTAAACAGCATGTGTGATAAAGATTAACTCGAGGGCTTTTGTAAATGTAATATTAACACATTATTGTTTGATGGCATTCATGCCCCAAGCATCAACTAATTTCTGAGCGTGTTTATGATAATCCAAATGTGGCATTTCCAGGTCATTTTGATTTGGCTGTAAATCAACAGCGCGAGGCGTCTGGTAAAGTGTGCATGGCTGCGTCGTCACACACGTTTCACTTTGTAAACAATTTTTGTTTGAAGTGTAGTCCGTCGCACACGTTTTTGCACTTCTTCTGCTGACTGAAGGCATGAAACGCAGTTGATTGCAGTAGGAAACGTAGCCTATCAGTTTCTCAGTGTTGATTCACTCAGTGTTGTAGTTTTTATTCTGATTGTATTACACATCCATTCATGAGAATCGATCGGGTCACTCGCACCGGTGCGCCTAAATATTTTTTCACAGTCGCACACAGCAATTTTTAGGCGTAAATGCGCCCAAAATGGGCGTTATGTAGAGCCCTGTTTTAACAGCAGTTTGGATTGTAGAAATAAGAATACTTGCTTTAGTTTTGGCTTCTCGTGTGTGTGCGTGTGTTCCGAGTTCAAATGTCCTGCGTGTCCGGCGGTTCTTTCCGAGGTCGGTGTGGAGCGGCTGGTTGCTTGAAGTGTGCTGATTTCTCCTCCCTGAAAAATATGCCCTTGGGGGGCTAGGTAGATCGCCCTGAGGCGTTGGATACGATGCAAAAGCGAGGAGAGGAAGGAAGAGAGGAAGGAAGAGAGCCAAGAAATGTTTCCACTTGTTTTTTAAGACAATTAATCCACGCCCCTTCTGGGTTAGTTTACCCAATCCAGAGGGTGAATTCTGAGCGGGAAAAGTTCTCTTTGTCTCGGTTTACGACCTGCTTTGCATGTTTATGAGGTGTCGTAAAGGGTGTCGATTTTGTACAGTTTTACTCCCAAGTTTGCTAAACATATTAATGATACATTTCATAATCCCATTTTGTGCATCGTTGAGTAAGGCAAAGAGAGAGGAATATTTAGATATCAAACATGTTATGGCTGGGAGATATTAAAGCAGAGATACATTCTTACACAGGAATACAAGCATTTAAAATGAACTTACATTGTTTCTACATCATGATTAAGTGGGTATGAGTTAAGGAGCATGCATACACACAAAGATACATCATATACAGTCTAGAATAGTCTTAATTAAAGCTTCCTAAGGAATGTGCACTGCATGAAAAGTGGGATTTTCGTCAGTAAGCGGCACTGTAGATTGTCGTGGAAGTTCAGGTTTAAGACTGCAGACGGCAATTTGCAGGCAACACCGAAAACTGCCGTGAATTGTCAGAAATTGACGTGGGCCTTGCTTGGCAGTTGTCCCCCCCATGACCCCCCTTCCCCTAATTCCAGGTGAGGCTTTAACATGTAAATGTACATGCTGTGGGCTATACAAATGCAAATCAGGGTAGCAGGATTTTTACCCCAAGTTACCAAAACGACATAACAGGCAATGCCCCTGACACCGCCGAAGTGAGAAAAAAAAAACACCAAATATGTTTTAGGCTGCTCAGTCAGGTGCTCGCTTACTCAGTAGGCTACGCGCTGAATGCTCGTGGCAAAATGCTATTGCGTTTAACAAACCAGAAATAGAAGATCCTCCAATAACCAACAGGTCTGGTGAACTTTGGATTCTTTCTAAGCTATGATGGTGTTGGCAAGAGTGATGGATTAAAAAACAACGGTATGTCGCATTTGCTACATGATGGTACCGCAGCAGGAATAATTCATGTCATGTCAACTCATTTACGCCGACAACAAGACGATAAAAAGGAGAAACAGCCACAAACTATCCCCGCAGCATTAAGACAGACATTTCCAACTTATTCAAATGGCAAAAGACATCACCGCGGCGAGTGGTCCATTATAGCCGCGGATATGAGACCATACGCCCATTTTCACACAAACTCCGTCTGCAGTGCGTAGTCTATGCGGTGCGTATTTTTTCCGTACCCATGTTAACGGTTGCGGACTGAAAACGCAGCATATTTGAATACGAATACGAATACGCATACGCAGCGCAAAACGCACTGCAGACGGAGTTTAAGAACATGCTTAAAGTAATTGAGCCCCGTTACAATGTTCCTTCACGAGCCCATTTCAGTAATTCAGTAATTCCTGCTTTGTCCCAAAAGACAAAAGCACAAACAGAGAACCAATTGGTCAATGCAACAGCGGTTGCTCTGACAACAGACGGCTGGACATCAAGGGCTACACAAAGCTACCTGACTGTAACGGCACATTACATTATGAATGGGAGCTGAACAGCCACGTTCATCAGACACGCCCCCTTGAGAGTCAGACAAGTGAGGATTTGGGGGATGACAGAAGCAGTAGTGTGTGAAAAAATTGTGGAGAGAGCTCATGTAAAGAGCTAATGTCTTATTCCTGTAACTACATAGAAGATAGGTAAAGTATAGCTCCATCATTGGTCAATGTAAAAAAAAAATCATACTTTGTTAGTTTTAATAAAAAAAATAATTAAAAAAGGAAATTTATCTGCCAATTTTTTTTTGAATTTTGTGAACCGTTACACCCCTAATATATATATATATATATATATATATATATATATATATATATATATATATATATATATATATATATATATATATATATTATATAGCCTAACTTTACAAATCTTCTGTTTTTCTTTACCTGATCACCTGCTCATCTCCTTCTACTGACTTTTCTACCCTGCTGGTATATTTACCTCGAGTCGGTTATAAAAACATGTTAAGAGATTATATACCTTATAATCATATGAAATTTGTGTATAATCAGAGAGAAATTAAGTATTGAAACCGCCAGTAGGGGGCAGCGATTCACTGTTTAAATGAGTGAGCCACTTAAATCGCTCATTTATCCAATTCGTTCAAAAGTCAGATTGATTTAGGCAGAAAACAAACACCGATGCAAGCACTTTTGTGATAATTACAGACACTATTGAAAAATTAACTAGCAAAACAGACGGCTGTTTTAGTAACTTTTACTGATAGTTATAGGGCATATAAATACATTGCAATGGATAAGCTATCTAAATATTTTATGTCGTCTACTTAGCTATTACACAATATTCCCATACCTCATTCTCAGTACATGCTGTTTTTTTTTTTGCATCCCTCTCTGACCAGCAGTTAAATATAGTCCGCTGTCCAGCACTTCTCTTCATTTTTGGCGCTAACGTTACCCGTGTCAAACACCAGTCGCGTTGTTTTGGTGAAAGTGTGACTCATTTGTAGGGCATTACCAATCGATTCAAAGCAGGGGGAGTATTTTTTGTCTGATTTATTATGGCAGTCATATTTGATTAGGAACAAAATTATTGTTACAAAATAAATGAATTTTACATATTTTTCATTTGATCTACTGTGATTTTCATATTGAAATATTGGGGGGGGGTTGTAACTGATGGACTTAAATATTGGGGGGGGGGGGGGGGTGTTACCTTCCCCAAATAATGTATTTATACAAGAACAAAGCATGTTTATAATGGAAAGAAAATGGCATAATCTTTACATCAGAGATCTTCAATCCTGCTCCTGGTACCCACTGTCCTCCTGAGTTTAGCTCCATCCCTCATCAAAAACAACTGAAGCTAATCAAGATCTTCAGGATCACTTATTGAAAATACACAGGCAGGTTTGCTGAAGCAGGCTGGAAATAAAATCTGCAGGACAGTGGGTCCCCAGAAGCAGGTTTAAAGACTTCTGCTTTACATATAAATATTTTATTTAGAACATAGTCCATAATGCTGAGCCAATTCACGATTCCAGCTTAAATTCAGTTGATAATGCAGCCCTAGATTACCCTTACACAAGAACGAGCCACTACAGCTTTGCACACCATCTCTCTCATGTTCACGATTGCACTGCGGCCCTGCCACTTATTACAAAATTTACATTGGTGTACGTGAAAAAGGAGCGAGCAAAATTGGATAAGAGTAAAATTGCAAAAGAGTAAAGTTCACAAATGCGTAAAACAATGAAAATAGTCCTACGTATTAAAATGTCTGAAAAACATGTCAATGGAAAGTTTCTACAAAACATGACAACCCAATTCTCTGCTCCTTTCCAGTGAGTGGTCTGAAGATTGTTCTGCTGGGAAAGAATGCATCAGAAAACAGAAGAGTGGGAAACACTATACTGGGAACAGCAGCGTTTCACAGTGAAGATTCATCTTATTCACAGCAGAACAGTCAGAAAATCAGTGGAGAGGTGGAGAAGAGACACATCACAGTCATCAACACTCCTCACCTGCTCCAACCACATCTGAATATCCATCAGATCACACAGGGAGTGAGTGAGTGTTTATCTCTGTCGGCTCCAGGACCTCATGTGATCGCACTCGTACTGCAGCATAAAGACTTCAGTGAGAAGGACAGACAGAGAGTGAAAGCTGTGCTGAACCTCTTCAGTAAGAAGGCCATTAAACACACTATAGTGCTGACCACTGATGAAGAGACACGCACAGCCAAATGGGCTTCAGTGATAATGAATAATGCTATTCATAATTTAATAAAGGAGTGTGGAGGAAGACATCTTCAGTTTGATGCAATAAACACAGGATGGCGCTCTGAGATGTTCAGAAAGATAGAGAATATCCTCAAGGAGGAGAATGAAGAATTCCTCATCTCTAACATGTATGAGGATGGAGGAGATGGATCATCAGTGGATGGAGAGCCGAGTAAATCTGATGGTTCAGTCCGAGGAGATGACAAAGAGGAGGATAGAAAATTATATCAGAGCACAACAACAGGAAGTGATGGAAGAGGTTTGTCTTTTTTTCCTGAATATTACCTCTATGTATATTCTACTATTTTTGTCCTTTCATATCTAGATTGCAGGAGAAACTGCAAATGACAGAGAAAATTGAAAAGCAATACTGAGACTTTTTTTTTTTTTATATATATATATATATATATATTTTTATAAAGCATAAAGAAATAGAACAAAATTCTAGGTCTAATTCAGAAATAATCCCTTTGGGACTAATTGCAAACATTATTTGCATTAATTTGTGTCAAATGTATTATTAGACTCGAGATTCTTCGCATTAATGATTAAATACGTAGATCGGCTGATAACATTTGAAATCCCTAGTGGTCTGGTAGAATTTTTGTTAAACCGTGTCAAAGGTTCCAGGTTGTAATCCGCCCTCATACAGTTAATTTTTTCTTCTTCATTAAAATCAAAGATGTTCATCAATTATTGTATATTGAGATCATGTGTTCATCTGTGTCAGCATTTTCTGACACTCAATGACAGACGATATGTGTATTATTTGCATGGGCTGTCTGTGTGCACTGTGAGTGCCTGTCGATTAAGAAACTTCGCAATCGTCGGTCTCTTCTTAAGGGATTCGGGACAGCCATCTGTGCCTCGTGGTTCAGGAATGGCAGAGCATGTGCAGCAGCAGGTCAGGCCAGTGTGGCTCAGCACGCTATGGTTGAGCTGAAAGCCTACAGGCAGACCTGCCGAAGGATCTGGGCCAAACTGCACCATTAAATTCACTAATAATTTAATGATTACTTAATCTATTTATGATATGTAATCATCATTTAATCTTCATTAGTTGCTGATGCAGTAATTATTAACAAATGGGTTAGTTCACCATTAGTAATACATTAACTCATGATTATCTGTGCATTAGTTAAGCATGAATTAACGTATATTAGTGCACCCGTATTGTAAAGTGTTACCATAACATACATTAGTATGTGTACTTTTTAGTACACATTTTTGTAGTGTGAAAAAAGCACCCTGGAGTTTAGTATTCAGTGGAAAAAAGACAATCATTAGTGTATTAACATGTGGGTATATGATGATATAATTGTCAGTTTTGGGTGAACTACAACGTTAAAGACTGAATTGTAATTTGAATCGAGTCTACTGTCTCTAAATATTGTTTCAGTGACTACTTCTGGAAAAACAAAGCTGAACATTGTGCTGTGTGGATATAATACAACACTCAAGACTTCAGCGTCTAAAATACTTCGAGGGAAACCAACTAAACCTCAGAAAGAGATGAGTAAAGTGTGTGAGAAGAAAGAGGAGAAGATCGATGGACGGCCGATCACAGTAATAGAGCTTCCAGCTCTCACTCAGCTCTCAGAAGAGGAAGTGATGCGGGAGACTCTCCGCTGTCTGATTCTCTGTGATCCTGGAGTTCATCTTTTCATCCTCATTACTCCTGTCGGTTCACTGACTAATGAAGACAAAGCAGAAATGGAGAAGATTAAAAGAATATTTAACTCTAATGAGCACTTCATGGTGCTTTTCATTACTGAACTCACTGTTGACCAAAGTGTGTCAGATTTTGTGTCATCCACAGAAGCTCAGAGGATTGTGAGTCTCTATGGGAGTTGGTACAGTATGATGGGGATAAAGGACAATAAAAACTCCGGACAGATCTCAAAGGTTATAAATGGCATAGACAGCATGAAGGTTGAACCCTATTCACTTCAGATGTATTTGAACACTCAAGAGAAAGTCAGACATGAACTAGAGGAGAAACTGAGTGTGCGAGATGAAGAAATCAAAGAGTTACAGGAGAAGATCAAGACACTGGGTGAGTGAATTCATTTATATTTCTGAATAAAGCATATTTGTGAGACTACAGTAATAAGTTTACATATGATGTAAAGTACAGTACATACTGGGTGAACCATACATGAGTTAATGCCCTTTTTATAGACAAGCTACCTATTTCAAAGAGAACAAATGGAATCATTTGCAATTAATGACTGGCTAAAGTCTAAGATCTCTAGGCAGCACCAGACCTTACTAACTTACTTACAAGTAGGGATGGGTAACGAAACCCGGTATTAAATGAGCCCCGATTTCAGATCAATTCTGAAAGACTGTAGAATTGATATCAGATCTCATGCAGAGCTACAGCATGCACTTAATGAGTAAAGATGGCCGAGAGAACTAGTCTGGTTACGCATTAGTCCTGTGACATTAATCTAATTTGATTTTGGCTTCCAAGGATTATACAAAGAAGATATGAGGTAAAACTATTAAAAACGTCCTGTGTTTCATCTTGTGCAACGTCCTTCCCTTCACAGTGGTGAGCATTCATTCCTCCCTAAAGCCCAAAACTAAAGGTCAGTATCAGCACAATCTGTGATTGTTGTAAAATCAGTCTCTACTGTTGCTAAATTGTGGGATGTGTTTGATAATACATTGAGCTAGGGCTGTAACGATTCTTTAAAATACCGACAGTGGCTCATTCCACGAATGAGAATCCATGAAGCGCATTATTAGACCGTTTTCTAAGGTCACACGATCAGGTGCGGATTAATGCACAGGCTTGCCTTAGCTGCAGCCTTGGGGCCCCAGAATGGCTAGACTTTTTTTTAAAACTACAGTATTGTTCAAAATAATAGCAGTACAATGTGACTAACCAGAATAATCAAGGTTTTTAGTATATTTTTTATTTCTACGTGGCAAACAAGTTACCAGTAGGTTCAGTAGATTCTCAGAAAACAAATGAGACCCAGCATTCATGATATGCACGCTCTTAAGGCTGTGCAATTGGGCAATTAGTTGAAAGGGGTGTGTTCAAAAAAATAGCAGTGTCTACCTTTGACTGTACAAACTCAAAACTATTTTGTACAAACATTTTTTTTTTCTTCTGGGATTTAGCAATCCTGTGAATCACTAAACTAATATTTAGTTGTATGACCACAGTTTTTTAAAACTGCTTGACATCTGTGTGGCATGGAGTCAACCAACTTGTGGCACCTCTCAGCTGTTATTCCACTCCATGATTCTTTAACAACATTCCGCAATTCATTCACATTTCTTGGTTTTGCTTCAGAAACAGCATTTTTGATATCACCCCACAAGTTCTCAATTGGATTAAGGTCTGGAGATTGGGCTGGCCACTCCATAACATTAATTTTGTTGGTTTGGAACCAAGACTTTGCCCGTTTACTAGTGTGTTTTGGGTCATTGTCTTGTTGAAACAACCGTTTCAAGGGCATGTCCTCTTCAGCATAGGAGCATAGCATAGCAAACTGATCCATGATCCCTGGTATGCGATAAATAGGCCCAACACCATAGTAGGAGAAACATGCCCATATCATGATGCTTGCACCTCCATGCTTCACTGTCTTCACTGTGTACTGTGGCTTGAATTCAGAGTTTGGGGGTCGTCTCACAAACTGCCTGTGGCCCTTGGACCCAAAAAGAACAATTTTACTCTCATCAGTCCACAAAATGTTCCTCCATTTCTCTTTAGGCCAGTTGATGTGTTCTTTGGCAAATTGTAACCTCTTCTGCACATGCCTTTTTTTTAACAGAGGGACTTTGCGGGGGATTCTTGAAAATAGATTAGCTTCACACAGACGTCGTCTAACTGTCACAGTACTTACAGGTAACTCCAGACTGTCTTTGATCATCCTGGAGGTGATCATTGGCTGAGCCTTTGCCATTCTGGTTATTCTTCTATCCATTTTGATGGTTGTCTTCCGTTTTCTTCCACGTCTCTCTGGTTTTGCTCTCCATTTTAGGCATTGGAGATCATTTTAGCTGAACAGCCTATCATTTTTTGCACCTCTTTATAGGTTTTCCCCTCTCTAATCAACTTTTTAATCAAAGTCGCTGTTCTTCTGAACAATGTCTTGAACGACCCATTTTCCTCAGCTTTCAAATGCATGTTCAACAAGTGTTGGCTTCATCCTTAAATAGGGGCCACCTGATTCACACCTGTTTCTTCACAAAATTGATGACCTCAGTGATTGAATGCCACACTGCTATTTTTTTGAACACACCCCTTTCAACTAATTGCCCAATTGCACAGCCTTAAGAGCATGCATATCATGAATGCTGGGTCTCATTTGTTTTCTGAGAATCTACTGAACCTACTGGTAACTTGTTTGCCACGTAGCAATAAAAAAATATACGAAAAACCTTGATTATTCTGGTTAGTCACATTGTACTGCTATTATTTTGAACAATACTGTACATTTACATTTAATCATTTAACAGACGCTTTTATCCAAAGCGACTTACAAAAAAGGGGAGAGCAATAGAAGCAATGAAACAAACAAGGCCAACAACCTGTAAGAGCTGTAAGAAGTCTCAATTAATTAGCACAGTACACAATTTTTTATTTTTTTTATTTTTTAGCCATCTAAAATAGCCACCTACAACAAAAACTCACGTACGCAAAATACCGAACACTGGATTTTGATATCCATGATAACAACCCATTAGGACTAAGGCTTTTGCCCTAACTGTTGTCGTTAATGCAGATTCAGTGGCCCAATGGGTTGGTTTTGTATGGCATTCTAGCTAAACGCGCAGCAATAGCCATCTACAACAAAAACTCACGTACGCAAAATACAGTACACCGGATTATGATACATATGATAACTATGTAACACACCCGCCTGAAGGCACAAAACCAGATGAGAGACATAGATATGATCCAGGAGTGTGCGCTTTTTGGTCGTTGCTGTGGTGATCAGTAAGTGCTATTCTGTATTGGTCAAGTGCAATTGGAAAAGATGTGTCTTAAGATGTTTTTTTAAAAATGGCTACAGACTCGCCAGCACGAATTGAGATCGGCAGGTCATTCCACCAGGTGGGAACGGTCCAGGAAAATGTCCGTGAGAGCGATTTCATGCCTCTTTGGGATGGAACCACGAGGCGCCGCTCACTCGCAGAACGCAAGCTTCTGGAGGGTGTGTAAGAGTTTAGATATATTCGTGCAGAGCCAGTGGTTGTTTTGTAGGCGAGAACTAGTGCCTTGAATTTGATGCGAGCAGCCATTGGCAACCAGTGCAGTTTGATGAAGAGAGGCGTTACATGAGCTCTCTTCGGCTCATTAAAGACCACTCTCGCCGCTGCATTCTGGATCAGCTGCAAGGGTTTGATAGTGCATGCTGGAAGCCCAGCCAGAAGAGCATTACAATAATCCAGTCTGGAGAGAACAAGAGCTTGAACCAGGAGTTGTGCAGCCTGTTCTGATAGGAAGGGTCTGATCTTTCTAATGTTGTATAAAGCAAATCTGCAGGACCGGGCTGTTGCAGTAATGTGGTCAGTGAAGTTGAACTGGTCATCAATCACAACTCCAAGGTTCCTGCCTGTCCTTGATGGAGTTATGGTCGATGAACCAAGCTGAATGGAGACATTTTGAGAAAGTGCTGGGTTGGTTGAGAAAACAAGTAATTCTGTCTTTGCAAGACTGAGTTTAAGGTGATGCTTCTTCATCCAGTCAGAAATGTCTGTCAGACAGGCAGCAATACGAACACTGACTGTAGGATCGTCTGGTTGAAATGAGAAGTAGAGTTGAGTGTCATCAGCATAGCAGTGATAGGAGAAGCCGTGTTTCTGAATGACAGAACCTAATGATGACATGTAGATGGAGAAGAGAAGTGGTCCAAGCACTGAGCCCTGGGGAACCCCAGTAGCTAGATGATGTGACTTAGACACTACACCTCTCCATGACACCCTGTAGGACCTACCAGAGAGGTAAGACCTGAACCACTGGAGAGCAGTTCCTGAGATCCCGTCTTCTTAAGTGTTGACAGGAGGATCTGGTGGTTAACTGTGTCAAAAGCAGCAGACAGATCCAGCAGAATGACAGAGGATTTGGAAGCTGCTTTTGCCAGTCTCAGTGCCTCAGTTACTGAGAGCAAGGCAGTCTCAGTCGAATGACCGCTTTTGAAGCCGGATTGGTTGTTGTCTAGGAGGTTGTCCTGTTCAAGAAACATAGAGAGTTGATTGAACACAACTCGCTCAAGGGTATTTGCAATGAAAGGCAGAAGGGATACCGGTCGGTAGTTTTCTAAAAGTGCTGGATTCAGAGAGGGTTTCTTAAGCAGTGGAGTTACCCGAGCCTGCTTAAATGCTGTGGGAAAGGTTCCCGTGTGAAGAGAAGTGTTGACAATGTGAGTGAGTGTAGGAGTGATTGAAGAAGAAATGGCCTGAAGGAGGTGAGTGGGTATAGGATCAAGTGGACAGGTAGTAGGGTGATTGGAAAGGATGAGTTTAGAAATATCTGCCTCGGAGAGCGGAGAGAAGGATGGAAGCGTGTTCGTGTTAGTTGTTGAGATGTGCGGGTCAGTTTGTGGTGAGGAGAACTGGTTGCTGATGAGAGACGTTTTATTTGTGAAAATGATGCAAAGTCATCAGCTGTAAGAGTTGATGAAGGAGGGGGAGGAGGAGGACAAAGGAGAGAGGAGAATGTTTTAAAGAGTTTGCAAGAGTCAGAGCATTTGTTGATTTTGTTGTGGTAGTATGTTGTTTTAGCAGTGGAGACATTTGTAGAGAAAGAAGAGAGAAGAGACTGATACAAGGTAAGGTATCAGTTCCTCCTTCAGGCCATTTCTTTCTTCTGTATTTACAACTGCACTTTAATCAGGGCAGTTTGAAGCGCGTTGTACGCAATTGTCAGCCGTTATCAAATAATAATTGTAGGCTTTTAGCACAGGTAGTGAGTCATAGTTTGGTTTTGATTTGAGTCATTGGCAGCCTGTTGCGTTGATTAATCTATGGGATAGTTATAAGGGCGGACTGTATATGTCACATGCCTGTCCTGTCTTGTGTGGACATGTGGGTTTTGTCATTCTGAGCATGTGCTCATGTAATTGTCTGATCCCTCCCCCCTTGTTATCTGATTAGTGTTTGATTTCTCCCACCTGTTCCCTCTTGATTTCTTCCCCTTATAAGCTCCTTGTGTTTGTCAGTCTGAGTCGAATCCTTGTTCTGTCTTCGTCTTCCGTTCCCCTGTGACTTCTTCGTGGTATGTGTTCAGTTCCAGTTTATGTATTTTCTAGTTTACGTTTTCCCCCTCGTGGGTTTTGTTTTGCACTTATGTTTTGTTTGTTGTAAATAAATATTATTCTTCTTGCACTTGAGTCCTCGCACCTTTTCCCTTGTCCGTGACGTGACAGTATATTTAAAGCCGAGCAGGTTAGCTGGTCATTAGGAGAAGCGCGTCGGTCACAGAAGGAGCTCGAATCGCTAGTAAGTCTTTCCGAAATACTCTGTATTTGCTGTATTGCTTGCCGTATTAATTACCAGAAGGAAGATACATTTCGATTTTGCACTTATTTCTTCTATTCATAACTTTATTCCGGGAGCACTTTAACCAGGGCAGTTTAAAGTGCACTGTACGCAATTGTCAGCCGTTATCAAATAATAATTGTTGGCTTTTAGCACAGGTAGTGAGTGATAGTTTGGTTTCGATTTGAGTCATTGGCAGCCTGTTGCGTTGATTAATTTTTGGGATAGTTATAAAAACATCCACACCTGTTCTCACTCAAGTAGTGATCAGTGTGTATTTAATAAGCGTGTCAGCGCTGTCGCGGTAGCGTCAGCGGGAGCGTTCAGCCCTCGTGTTCAGCCGCCTCGTGTGAAGTCCGACAAGTGTAAAGACATCTTTTTTCGACTCTACCTACGATCGACTCCACCGTAGAACGAAAACCGAGAACGCACTTAAGTATTTATTTCTCTATCCTCTTTTTCTTTCTTTCTTTTCTCACAATGTGCTTTCAATACATACCCACTATTTCTAACCCTCGCTCCACTATCAGACGCAGACGGCAGCGCAACACTGCTAATCTGCGTCCTATTTCTTCCTCTACTAATACTCCTCCCTCCTTTTCTCTGGGTCTATGGAATTGTCAGTCAGCTGTAAACAAAGCTGACTTCATTCCAGCCTTTCCCACTCATTCCAATCTGAATATCTTGGCCTTGACTGAGACCTGGATCCGTCCAGAAGACTCAGCTACTCCTGCTGCTCTCTCTAACAATTTCTCTTTCTCACACACCCCTCGCCACACTGGCAGAGGTGGAGGCACAGGTTTTCTTATCACAAACAATTGGAAATACTCAACCCACACCTCTCTCTGTAATAACAACTCATTTGAATACCATGCTATTACAGTTACAGCTCCTGCTAAAATCCATCTTGTAGTCATTTACCGCCCTCCAGGTCAATTGGGCACCTTTGTTGAGGAACTAGATGTGCTGCTATCCTCATTCCCTGATGATGGCAGCCCACTTGTAATCATTGGTGATTTCAACATCCACCTGGACAAACCGTATGCTACAGATTTTCACTCCCTTCTCTCCTCATTCGATCTCAAACTCCTTACTACCTCACACACAAAAATCTGGCAACGAACTTGACCTCGTCTACATACGCAACTGCACTACAGAAAACCCTTTGGTCAAACCCTTACACTTCTCTGATCATTACTTCATCACATTTAATCTACATCTTACTACTCATACACTTCCACTTCCTCTACCAGTTAGTTTCAGACGAAACCTCTTTCTCCCTCTCACCTCTCCTCCGTTGTGTCATCCTCTCTTCTGTCACCCACACAATTCTCCTCTATGGATTTCAACACTGCAACAGACACTTTATGTTCCACTTTAACCTCTTGTCTAGATAGTATTTGCCCTCTGTCTTCTAGGCCAGCTCGCACTACTCCCTCTAACCCTTGGTTATCTGATGTTCTTCGTGAACACCGGACCAAACTTAGGGCAGCAGAGAGAAAATGGCGCAAATCAAACGACCCATCTGACCTGAGTAAGTACCAATCTCTGCTCATTTCCTTCTCACAGGACGTCCATACAGCTAAATCCTCATATTTTCACAACAAAATCAACAGCACCTCAGACTCTCGCACACTTTTCAGAACTTTCACCTCTCTCCTCTGTCCCCCTCCACCACCTCCCGCCACATCTGCAGACGATCTTGCCAATTTTTTCACAGAAAAAAACACACACATCAGCAGTCAGTTCACACCTCCACACACACACAATTTTGAATCAGCCAAATCCCCAGCCAAACATCTTCTCTCCTCCTTCTCTACACTCACTGAGGATGAAGTATCTAAGCTTCTCCTTTCCAGCCATCCCACTACCTGCCCTCTAGACCCCATCCCCTCACATCTTCTACAAGCCGTCTCCCCTACACTCTTACCAGCACTCACACACGTCATCAACACATCTCTCTGCACCGGCATCTTCCCCACCACATTCAAGCAGGCTTGGGTAACCCCACTGCTTAAAAAACCCACATTAGACACATCACTTGTAGAGAACTACGGACCTGTTTCTCTCCTACCATTCATTGCGAAAACACTTGAAAGAGATGTGTTCAACCAGATCTCACCTTTCCTCTCACAGTCTAATCAACTGGACGTAAACCAGTCAGGCTTCAAAATGGGCCACTCAACTGAGACAGCATTATTGTCAGTTACTGAAGCCCTGCGGCTGGCTAAAGCTGCATCCAAATCATCAGTCCTCATCCTCCTCGATCTATCTGCTGCCTTTGACACTGTGAATCATCAGATTCTTCTGTCCACCCTCTCATCACTGGGTATCACAGGGACTCCACTCCACTGGTTTGAGTCCTATCTCACAGGTAGGTCTTTTAAGGTTGCCTGGAGAGGAGAGGTATCCAAAACACATCAACTGACCACGGGGGTTCCTCAGGGCTCAGTGCTTGGACCTCTCCTCTTCTCCATTTACACTACATCATTGGGACCCATCATACATGCACATGGCCTCTCATACCATTGCTATGCTGATGACACACAGCTCTACCTCTCATTTCAACCAGATGATCCCACAGTAGCTGCACGAATCTCAAGCTATCTGGCGGACATCTCAGCATGGATGAAAAAACATCACCTGCAGCTCAATCTAGCAAAGACTGAGCTGCTTGTTTTCCCTGCTAATCCCACCATACAACACGATTTTACCATCCAGCTAGGTTCATCTTTGATTACTCCTTCTGGGTCGGTCAGAAATCTTGGAGTAATCTTTGATGACCAGCTGTCCTTCAAAGACCACATCTCAAAGACAGCTCGGTCATGCAGGTTTGCATTGCACAACATCCGGAAAATCAGACCGTTCCTTACGGAGCATGCAACACAGCTTCTTGTCCAAGCCCTGGTCATTTCTAGACTTGACTATTGCAATGCGCTTCTGGCTTGACTTTGCAATCAAACCGCTGCAAATGATCCAGAACGCTGCGGCACGTCTTGTATTAAATGAGCCCAAAAGGGCTCATGTCACACCTCTATTCATCTCTGCATTGGCTACCACTCGCTGCCCGGATCAAATTCAAAGCCCTGACTCTTGCTTATGGATCTTGCACAAGCTCAGCACCCGCATACTTCGACTCACTCCTACGAGTCTACACACCCACCAGAAGCCTTCGCTCCGCTAATGAGTATTAGCTCCGCTAATCTTCCATCCTCCATACGCACGACAGAATCACTCGCTTCATTCAAAAGACAGGTAAAAACTCATCTCATCCACGAGCACTTAATCTTACATAAAAAAAAAACTCTTTCCTCCTCTATTTCTCCTTTCTTCTTCCCTTTTCTGTTTTTTGCTAATCTGAGCGGTATACAAATCTTGGTATTTGGGGTACTTTCTGTGCTTCGTTGCCTCTTCTTGACGGATCTTGTTCTGAGTTGTAAGTCGCTTTGGATAAAAGCGTCTGCTAAATGCATAAATGTAAAATGTAAATGTAAACTGTTTTTAGATTTCCGCCATTTCCTCTCTGCCGCCCTGTATAACTATGTATTTACTTCAGCACAAACAAACAAAAAAGACACTCATTGACCCATTAGAAACATAAAAAAGCAGGTGATTGGAATTTATGTGACCTGGGTCTGTGCATCTGTCCAATCAGCTGCTGGTTTTCATTTATGTCACTGCTATCGCTAAAGAAAGTACGATAGTGGAGCACAAAAACTGCCATTCAAACTAAATAAGTATATGCACTGTGGCTGCGGGTTTAATATTTATTTACATAAATATTATGCTCCACATGAGCAGTTATCATTGACATGAGTGAAGCGTTTCAAACTCCATCTCTAAATATGCTAAGAGTTTGGGTCGCTTATAACGTTTTTCTGAGAATGCAATGGTTTTCATCATATTTTGAAGGTAATTAAATTTATAAACCTTCGCCAACACAGGAGAATATATTATTATGTAGCGACTCAGGCGAATCAAACACACAATCGCCAGTTACATTTAACAAATATGTTTTGAAAGTTGTGCTCACTAGCATACCTTCCCCCAACACAACAGAGGGAGATTCTTCAGTCACCCTGGAAACCATCTGATAAGGTGTTTTATGGCCGGAAAGAATGTGGCCACAGAGCTTTTGACACAGAGACACAGAGCTTTTGCCTCAAATTATAGACAAACCATCTATAAATGAACATGCACCCCAGGACATTATATGTAAACACATAACTGTCTTGTAAAATGTTTATTCTGTATGGTATTTTGCATCTTTTTGTCTTTGTCTTAACAAAGTACTAGTTCAGATAACCTCATATATGTCATGTCTCCTATCAAATTAATGCTCACTTCACGACTTACACTTCCATGTATATCACTTATTCAGAAAATGCAGTGTGTGTTTGTTGCATTAATTATAGTATGAAGACTCAGAGACCCACTGAGTCGAACCTTCAAACAAAGAGCTATAAATTCTGCTGAGGAATTTCCCGCCGGGAAATCCCAACACTCTCATTGGTTAAGTCTAACCCTGGAGGGTGGGACTATTTCCAGACCTTAAAAGACCAGTGAAGACAAGCTCTTCCCTCTCTTCCTCTTCTCTCTCTTCTCTCTCTGGCTGAACCAACACGTCATCGGGGCTGGCACTTAAGCCATGCCACCAATGCAGGCCCTCCAAGCAGGCCTCATCTCTTCCAAAAATCTTCTCTTCTACAATCCGATCTTCAAGAACACGAAGCATCGCTAAAGCAAACAGCCGCTTCCCTCCCAACCTCGGAAAGGACCGCCGGACCGCCGGACACGCAGACACACATGCACACAAGCGAGAAGCCAAAACGAAACCAAAAAGAATGCAAGTATTCTATTTCTTACTGCTGTAAAGAGGGTGTGTTATTCTCCCGTTGGGATAAATTAACTCCGTGAAGGTCGTATTTGGTTGAACTGAAGGAAAGCTGTTTCTTACCCTCCCCCACTCTCTTTGTCTCTCTCTCTCTCACTCTCTTTGTCTCTCTCTCTCTCTCTTTTATCTCTCTCTAACTTCAGTCTATTCATTATTCTCTTTTATGTATTCTTTCGTTAATATCTATACTTCTACTCTCTTGTTGCATATTTAGTATGTACTTTCTGTGTGAATTGTAGTGTTATTTTTAGTCTGTGTTTATTAAACCTCCGAAAGACATTTAATGAGTTGAATCTGTTATTCTGCCACATACACAAAGTCAATGAAACTTGCGATCTAAACGTTACCTAACTGCTTATGCTACTATGTTAGTAAAGTAAACTGTATGACCATTTGAAATATTGAACTTATCCTGATCAGTAAAGTTAATGTTTCTCATGCGCTCGTAAAGCAGTAATCCATTATTGAGAATTGATTTGAAAAGTCTATAACTAATTTGCAGGACAAACTTAGTAGGATAATTTCAAGCAATTTCATAAAGGGTTACTTGTATTTAATTAAACAATTTTCCCTATCGGAAAATTTTAATACGTAATGAACAACTGGCAAATCATATTCATAAATTCATGAATATTGAATATTAAATCCCTTTTGAGTTAATTATTCCCCGAGACATTAAACTCATTAGTCGTTGTTGTTACATGTATTTGGTGGAGAATGCGGGCAAGTTTCAAACGTTTGTGTATGTGTGAATGATATTCATATTCTATTCATTGTGTATTTTTGAGGTATTAATAACCTGCACGCGCGTTTTTGTTTCGTTTTGTTTTGGTGTTGTTTGGTGAATTATGAACGGTACGCGCAAGGCGAACCCAAGCATAAACAGATGCTGAGAAATGTTGAAGTAGCCGGATTATATTAATAAAAATCCGCGTGATCTCCGAAACCCCCTGCAGCCGTAGGCGCAATAGGTTTTATCCGCGTGATTTCCAAACAAATGTATTGTAGGAAACACATACATTTGACTCGAGCAATATATTATGTGTTCCATCAAAATAATGAGATTTTGATGATGTCTGTAGACACGTACGTTGCGTTATCCCGCTTGATCTGAACTACAAAAAGTTTCTATCTGTGCGGAAGATTGGGACAGGACGAGACTCTCCTGTACAATATAAGGGGCCTCAGAATAATTATTATATCGTTAAGATAAATGATAACTCCTGGTTTAAGTCTGGCTTAGCTAACCAAAGACTTGAGACCTAAAACATTTGAATCAGAGATGCTGAAAACCGTCAGCCATATTGATAAATGTCTATTGGAGTCCATGTAAAATGCGTGAATAGGCAGACGGAAAATTCCTGCGTTCACCCGTTTTGTTAGTCGTGCATCTAGAGCACCAGTCATTTGTAAGTGATCTGCAAAAGCCAGTAAAGTGCAGAACGCGAGGGCGACTCAGAAATTGCAACGCCGCTTGCAAACCGCCAGAGGGCGACTCAGAAATTGCAACGCCGCTTGCAAACCGCCAGAGGGCGACTCAAGAATTGCAACGCCGCTTGCAACCCGCCAGAGGGCGACTCTAGAACCAGACAAAGCCATCTGGTGAGCATTTCCGCCTAACTAACTCTAGTCTAGGGCGGGCGCAATAGCGCCATCGTGTGGATAAATTCGGATAGTTTCACTCTCCGTCATTTGATTCTGCCTTAACAAAATAAGTTTGAGCCTATAAATTGTTTATTGCTTACTGTTGTACACAGTTTCATTTATACAATTTTTCTAACAACAACCAAGTCTCCTTTCTCGCTGATTAAACACCCTTATTCGAATTTGAAGTTTAAAAAGAAACATAACTTCCTCTAACTCAAAGTGAAATTAGGTTTAAGTCACACAGTCCAATTGGAAGGAAGGACGCCACCGTGTGGTTATACCCTGTTAAGTCAGCGCAACACTAAATCACTACTCCCTTTCTGATTAATTCTTTTATTTGGATAACTCCCACTTAGAGATTAATCGTTATAGGATAAGATTTTTGATTGGCTTTCTTTTATTTGATTTTCCTTACAGGCTTATTTAAATTTCATTTAAACTTGCTTTGAATTTAATTTGGATTAAGTTGAGCTTCTAATTCTTTTATTTGATTTTATTTTATTTATAATTTTATTTTAATTTTTAATTTTAATTTTTAATTTTAATTAAATTTTTTTTATTAAATTTTTATTTTTATTTTTATTTTTCTCTGCAAAAGTTTTTCTGTTCCCCTCCCATTGGGAATAAAGCTCAGTCTGGTAATTACAAACGGTATCAAAAGTGCTTTTTGTTTTATCATTACTTGACAGAAACTTTTGCCTTTTTCTAAATTGCTCTTGATATTTAATCTTCCACGTAAGCGACCTCAATTCACCCCGGATGAGCTAAATGGGATAACCCATAGTACAAGCCGAATTTTAGTATATCTTGAGCATTAAGCCTATTAATTTTCCCTAACACTCCCGGCGCGCACGCTGACATTCCTTTCATTACAGACCAATTCATCTTGTGTTTGTTTCCACTGTGCTCTTTCCTATCCTCACTGTTGGACTATCACGATTGTGTTTCTTTCAGTTCACCAAGAGACCCCAAGGAGAATTAGATAGTCCCGGGACAACCGAACAGCAGTTCACCAAGTGACAACCAGGGCTACCGCCCACCTAATTGTCTGAATTGTCTAATTATCTAACTGTCTAGATCAGTTAGCCAAAATTCCCAGCTATCCGTACGATAGCTCGTTAGCTTAGAACAAGCTTGCATTGGCTCTCTCTCTGTGTGTGTGTGTGTGCTGTGTTTCTTTCGTCCGCAGTAATGTTCCGTGCACCCAGTTCCGCCGTCCCGTGGGACCGCCTAACGACATGGCTGGAAGCGCTAACGGCCACCAGTCAAGGAAGTCTGGAGCAGCCGAGCCAGGAGCAACTGGACACCGAGCTAGACCAGCTGATGACACACGACCCCACGCACAGCTACTCCAACAAGGAAGTGGCCAAGATCCTCGGAAGCCTCGCCCACGTCCTCATCGCACAGGCACGTCTAAGCGAAGGGAGCTACGACAACCTGGAACAGGAGGCAGCAACGCTAAAGCTTCAAGCCAAGGAGGCCCGGAGAGACCAAGCCCTCACCCAGCTTCGTCTAGATCAGCTTCTAGACACAGAGAAAGACGACGAAACAGACAAAGAACAAAGAAAAGAAATAGAAAGACTTCAAAAGACCCTGAAGGAGCTCCGTCGTGACACCGACCGACGAATACAGTCAGAGAAAGACGCCAGGAAACACCTCGACGAAAAGCTTCGGCGTGGCGAATCCCTCCTGGAGAGAGCCACTGATGAACTTAAAGACAGAGACATTAAAGCTAAAGTCTATGCAAAACATTTGCAGTCGGCACAAGCCGAGATCGACGAGCTCATCCAGCAAAAACACGAGCTCAAAGATGAACTTGACATGGTGCAAAGAGAACTGAGACAATCATATATAGTGCAACGTTACCGGAAGGGGGAAACACACAACACACAGTTTCCCCTGACCAGTTACTCCGCACATTTTAGCCATGAAGCTACGAAGGGGAATGACAGCCCCCTGTTTAAAAGAGCACCCGCCAGTCTCCACGAATCCCCGTCAGCAGCAAAGGAAAGGACGCCCTTCCAGGAAGTCAAGGTCAACAGCCACGAAGCTTCAAAGAACCTTGACAAGCTGGCCAGAAATATTCCTACCTTCAGCCCAGACCCGGCAGGAGGACACGACGTCCACGCATACTTAAAAGACATAGACTTTTATTTGCAAACTGTCGCTCACGCGAACAACTGGGACAGACTGTACCTGCTCAGGGCCACGTCTAATCGTGACGTACGCAGCTTTCTGGATCGGCAACCAGAGGCCATCAAAGCGGACTACTGGCATCTACGACAAGCTCTAATTCGTGAGTACTCCGACCCCGAGTCAGACCAGGGGTTCATCACTGCCATGGACCTCAAGCAAGCTCGACGTGAGACCTCACAGAACTTTTATAACAGACTGCGACGTGCCTACTTCGGGGCACGTAACGACCCAGGCATGGAGGAGGACATCAACTTCAAAACTCTTTTCCTCCGAAACCTGCACCCTACCATCAGTTACCACCTGGGGGTGCTGGCGTGCCCGCGCAGCATGGGCACGCAACAGTTAAGAGACTTGGCTCACAAAGCTTACGTCAAACAGAAAACCATTTCTGAAAAGACTGTAAAACAGCCCACCATCTGCCCTGTCTCTGTGCACCACCCAGAGCTAACCCTAGAGGGCGCCAAACAGAACCACAGTTACCGACCCGTCAACAGAGAGTCCACACCACTCCAAGCCAGCAGAGGGCAGCGTGGTCATAATGGCGACCGTCCACGGTACCAGAGCGATCGCTCTGAAGGATCCTGGGACCCGCCTCGCCCAGAAAGCCAGCGAAGAGGCCACTCTCGTCGGGACAATGGTAGGCCCAGACCTGAACCCACGTCTGGCAAAGAAAGTGTAGCTGCTTCTGAAGTTACAGAGCTCATAAAGATCCTAAAAGAGCTCCTCCGACAGAAACCTCACAAGGAAGACAAGAAGGACGGACCAGGTACAGCACGACTAGACATGATACCTGAAATCAACCTTCCCGCCCTTCCTGCAACTGAATCATCCACCCTGAACACTGTTCCCCAACCACGGACTAGTGTACTAACTGTTGCACCCCCACACGTCAGCAGCACACACTCACTACAGCTGACAGCAACAGCCTCTAATCAAGACAGCATCATGGGACAGCCCAGCGTACCAGAAAGCGCTGCTTTGATTGTTTGCACGCATAATGAGACACTTGACACATATCCAGACGGCTTATCAAGCAACATACAGGTCCCCACACCAAGACTCCTGGGAAACCTAATCGAGAAGGGGATGGCTCGAAAACTCTATCTGACTATCACTATGGAAAGGGAATTTAAGCTCGAAGCCCTAGTTGACACTGGCTCCGACCTCACGCTTATATCCGCCCAACTGTTTGAAAGACTCAGATTTGAAGCACAGAGGAAAAATCGCACCCTTAACCTTCACACTTGTAAGCTAAATGTGCAGTCGTATAGCCAAAACGACATCCAGCTCAAGCACGTAGCTTCCATCCACCTGACAATTGGACCTATGAGGCTGATACACCCAGTCTATATCTCCCCTATGAACACTTATCCGTTTCTCATCGGAAAAGACCTGCTGGACCGCTTCGAACCCGTACTGGACTTCAAACAGCTGAAAGTCTGGGCTCAAGTGCGTGACCCTCTGCCCCTTCAGACACACACATCGTCTGAGCAAGACTGTCAAGTCACAGAGGTCACGGGAACTCCCACAGAGCCAGACTGCCAGGTCACAAAGGCCACGGGACCCCCTGCAGCACACTGTGACAACACAGCTTCAGCCCCAAAGGCAAGTTCAAATTCGCTAATTTGCACATTTCAGCTATCCAAAGACTCTGATGCCTTCTGCCCCCAGGTCATGAATGATCTACAGCTGAATGACATTGTCACAACGAACAGTATCCCTGCACTGTGGGCAGACAACTCAACCAAAAGTCTACCACTGTGCAATACAATCAGTAAAAACACACCACACGGCGACATGTGGGCACCCCCGCACCCCACATCCAGCCCCATTGTTGCAGTGCTAACTAACAGCAAGCGATCGACACCGGCTACAATGCCGGCCTTGCAGCTGCTACCGCTAACTCCGCAAATTTCCAACAACGATATTGCGGATACGCAAGCCTCTGACACTGCAACAAAGACAATTCTTGACCACCTCTCAGACCCCTTCAACCACCCTATCACTGACTCTGAGCTCATTGATGACTCTAGCCACAAGCATCTACATAACTCCAGACACATGATGCGTCTTATGGACAACATTCTCTGGTGTGCACCCGATGGCAACACAGCGCCACAGCTTGTAGTGCCACGGTCGCAAAGGGGGGTGATGCTAATGTACGCCCACAACACACCATGTGCTGGACACCACGGCACCAGAACCACGTATGACACACTGAAACAGGTGGCATATGGGCCTGGGATGCATCAAGATGCAGCAGAGTATGTTAGAGAAGGGCTAGTTCGCTGCCGGTTCCAACCAGCAAACCCGAACCACAGAGCCCCACTGCAACACAGAGGGACCACGTTCCCATGGTCAAACCTACAAATCGACCGAGTAGAACCCCTGCCCAGGTCCACAAAAGGCAAAAAGTACTTTCTCACAGTGGTGTGCCAGTTTACCAAGTGGGTGGAGTGTCAACCAGCACCCAACGACACCGCCCAGACCACGGCATACCACCTGATCAATCACATCTTTTTCCTGTCAAGATTGCCACTGAGAATCAACTCAGACAGAGGCATCCACTTCACTACTGAGGCCATGCAACAGATCTGGAAATGCCTAAGAAACGCGGCCGTGATCATGCTCCTGTGCCTCCAGACAATCAGAGGCCAGCCACCACCAGACATCATCACACCGGGTCCAACCTCGGGCATCGCACTGAGAGAGCAACCTGGACTGCTGATCACCAACTGCAAATGAATCCTCAAAAGAAAGACGTACTCTCCTGAACTTCACATCAGCAGCGCAAGCTCCTCCAGCCCTGCACACAAACGCAAAGGGGGGGAGGAGCCCAAGCCCTCTGCCTAACCTTACACCAGCTTCAAGAACCTTCTCCTCCAACACCAGTTAGTCACCTTGTAGGCAATACTGCCAAGCCCCACACTATGTCATGCATGTGATTTGAGAAAGAAGGCCTTAAACGAACACAAGGCCGCCTCTGAAGGGATTCTCAAAACCCCAATGACTTTGAACTTTGAAACAGAGAAACCAAAGTGGATCACCAGAAGGCACCCAGCCTGGCCACAATGCGAGGCACCCTCTGAAAAGTTCCTAGTCAGCATAGGACATAAAAGTGTCAAGATGCAGTCCATCTTCCTAGGCAGGAGACCTAAAGGACTGACTGGCCATTGCGAGGAACATGGTTCCACCCAGGGCTGCAGAAAGCCCACAGCACACCTGCACCACACAAACGGACTTCTGGATGACAGGTGACGCACCGTCAGGGCACCTGCTGCCTCGACACCTGCTGCACAAGCACAGAGACCTGAACTGGGCTACTGTCTGCCTTATCTGCCGTGGAACGACCATAACTTCAGGAGACACAAACAACTGGAGCCTAACATGGCTATGGTGTGTCTGATCTTCCTGAATCTTTGATATCGCTCGTTGTTGTCCATAGGAGGGACAACAACTAGCGAAAGGGGGGATTATGTAGCGACTCAGGCGAATCAAACACACAATCGCCAGTTACATTTAACAAATATGTTTTGAAAGTTGTGCTCACTAGCATACCTTCCCCCAACACAACAGAGGGAGATTCTTCAGTCACCCTGGAAACCATCTGATAAGGTGTTTTATGGCCGGAAAGAATGTGGCCACAGAGCTTTTGACACAGAGACACAGAGCTTTTGCCTCAAATTATAGACAAACCATCTATAAATGAACATGCACCCCAGGACATTATATGTAAACACATAACTGTCTTGTAAAATGTTTATTCTGTATGGTATTTTGCATCTTTTTGTCTTTGTCTTAACAAAGTACTAGTTCAGATAACCTCATATATGTCATGTCTCCTATCAAATTAATGCTCACTTCACGACTTACACTTCCATGTATATCACTTATTCAGAAAATGCAGTGTGTGTTTGTTGCATTAATTATAGTATGAAGACTCAGAGACCCACTGAGTCGAACCTTCAAACAAAGAGCTATAAATTCTGCTGAGGAATTTCCCGCCGGGAAATCCCAACACTCTCATTGGTTAAGTCTAACCCTGGAGGGTGGGACTATTTCCAGACCTTAAAAGACCAGTGAAGACAAGCTCTTCCCTCTCTTCCTCTTCTCTCTCTTCTCTCTCTGGCTGAACCAACACGTCATCGGGGCTGGCACTTAAGCCATGCCACCAATGCAGGCCCTCCAAGCAGGCCTCATCTCTTCCAAAAATCTTCTCTTCTACAATCCGATCTTCAAGAACACGAAGCATCGCTAAAGCAAACAGCCGCTTCCCTCCCAACCTCGGAAAGGACCGCCGGACCGCCGGACCGCCGGACACGCAGACACACATGCACACAAGCGAGAAGCCAAAACGAAACCAAAAAGAATGCAAGTATTCTATTTCTTACTGCTGTAAAGAGGGTGTGTTATTCTCCCGTTGGGATAAATTAACTCCGTGAAGGTCGTATTTGGTTGAACTGAAGGAAAGCTGTTTCTTACCCTCCCCCACTCTCTTTGTCTCTCTCTCTCACTCTCTTTGTCTCTCTCTCTCTCTCTTTTATCTCTCTCTAACTTCAGTCTATTCATTATTCTCTTTTATGTATTCTTTCGTTAATATCTATACTTCTACTCTCTTGTTGCATATTTAGTATGTACTTTCTGTGTGAATTGTAGTGTTATTTTTAGTCTGTGTTTATTAAACCTCCGAAAGACATTTAATGAGTTGAATCTGTTATTCTGCCACATACACAAAGTCAATGAAACTTGCGATCTAAACGTTACCTAACTGCTTATGCTACTATGTTAGTAAAGTAAACTGTATGACCATTTGAAATATTGAACTTATCCTGATCAGTAAAGTTAATGTTTCTCATGCGCTCGTAAAGCAGTAATCCATTATTGAGAATTGATTTGAAAAGTCTATAACTAATTTGCAGGACAAACTTAGTAGGATAATTTCAAGCAATTTCATAAAGGGTTACTTGTATTTAATTAAACAATTTTCCCTATCGGAAAATTTTAATACGTAATGAACAACTGGCAAATCATATTCATAAATTCATGAATATTGAATATTAAATCCCTTTTGAGTTAATTATTCCCCGAGACATTAAACTCATTAGTCGTTGTTGTTACAATTATATGTTTCTAAATATAGAAACTGTCTGTTCATCGCAGTTTGAGTTTGAATGTTTTGATGTCCACATATTTTTGTTGAAAGGGCTGAAAGGGAAAGTCTCAGTTACATATGGTAACCCTCGTTCTCTGAAGGAGGGAATGGAGATGTCCGTCCCGTCGCCAGAGTTGCTGTACCATCACTGCACCAAGTCACTAGATCGGCTCCTCAGTGAAAAACCAACAGTGCACTGCATTCGTCTTCTGTTTATACCTGCGGTGCAAGGCGGAACGCAAGATGCAAATCTCGCACCCCCTGGCCATTGGCCCGTTCTTTATATATCGAATCTGATAGGAATCCTAGAACTGATTATAATTCATGGGTGACTTAAGACGTACCGTTGGTACTAAATTAAACAAAAAAACAAAAAAACTGATACACCCAATTCAGGTCTTACAGTCTCTACTAAAGCTGGTGTGTTAATATTGGCGTATTACACAGCTCTCTAGAATACTTAATTTTGTTTTTTTAAATGTTGCTTGAATAATGACTACTCAGTCATTATTTAACCAGTTTCCTGTATAGTGGTGCTGCTCTCACATCTCTTGTATCTCACACCAACACACAAGTTTGCAGAACCTTTAAACTAAAGCACAAGGAAGCTGATAAAATCATTTATACTCAAAACAATATTTAATGTACATTTCATTGTTTGTCATGTTGTGGGGTTCACGTTAGGCCAGAGACACACTGCAAGCTTGGCGTTTCTTTTGCGTGGCGTAAAATGTAATGTATTCATGTCAAAATGACATATAAACATCTTTTCCTATTGTATTTTGCCTGGAAACACTTCCAACACTTTGCGTGTTGTGTGAAAAATAGGTGTCAGTTCTATTTCTAGCATGTACGCGTTTCCGGCAGATGGGTATGCTTTCAGCAAAGACATGAAATGTTTTTACTAGTGCGAAACTAATAAATTACAGTACTAAATTGTGACTAGAGTTATTCCAAAATGTTATGAATGCTTAAAAACCTCATTATTAAACTAGTTTGTTCCTTTGTCAGTTCCAGAGGGTGTGAAGCTGAATCTGGCTCTGTGTGGGAGTAACAGAAGATTAAAATCCTTTATATCAAACCTGATCCTGAACCAGAGCGAGAGCGAGAGCGGATCAGAGCTCAGCTCAGAGTGTGTGAGGAGAGACGTGGATCTTCATGGACGTCTGATCTCTCTGGTGGAGCTTCCAGCTCTGATTAACTCTCAGCTCTCAGAGGAGGAAGTGATGCGTCAGTCTCTCCGCTGTGTGTCTCTCTGTGATCCTGGAGTTCATGTTTTCATCAACATTATTCCTGATGGTCCACTGACTGATGAAGACAGAGCAGAAATGGAGAAGATCCAGAAGATATTCAGCTCAAGAATCAACAAACACCTTATGATCCTCATACACCAGAATCCAGATCATCAGACAGCAGATCTAAATGAAGAACTACAGTCTGTCATTGAGAGTTTTGGAGGACGGCATCTTCTCATTGGCCCAAACACACACGTGTCCGTGTTGATAGAGGAACTGGAGCAGATGGTTCAGGCAAATAGTGGAGTTTGTTTCTCCACAGAGACATTGTGGGATGCACAGATGGAAAAACTCCAGAAATTTGAAGAAATGAAGAAGAAAATCCATTCACTAGAGACGTGGTTTCAGTCTAAAGGTAATGATCAGAAAATCAGACACTTTTCATGATCGCACAAGTCTACACAGATTTGTGAGATAAAACAATAACATTACATGCAGAGTCCAGAAGAAATCATCAGATTAGCACATGATGCTTAAATTTAAATTATACACAATATTCTCTGATGACCTGATTGACAAGCTTCACTTCACAATCAATATACTGTTTTTAAAATTTTATTTGATCTTTCTTTAGATTCAGGAAAAAGAGAAAATGAAGTGAGGATTGTGCTGCTGGGAAAAACTGGAGTTGGGAAGAGTTCAACAGGAAACACCATCTTAGGAAGAAAAGTGTTTAAAGCAGAATCATCTCAAAAGTCGATTACTAAAGAGTGTCAGAGAGAAACATGTGAAATCAACGACCGACACGTGACTGTGATCGACACGCCAGGACTGTTTGATACTGAATTTACCAATGAGGAAATAAAGAGAGAAATCACCAACTGCATCACCATGACCCTGCCTGGACCACATGTGTTTCTCCTGCTGATACCAGTGGGACGATTCACTCAAGAAGAGGAAAAATCAGTGAAGATCATCCAAGAGACGTTTGGGGAAAACTCTTTAATATACACCATTGTGCTCTTCACCAGAGGAGATGATCTGGATAATAAATCCATTGAGCAGTGGCTGGGGGAACCTGGATCTCCTTTGATGAATCTGATTAAAGAGTGTGGAAACAGATACCATGTGTTCAATAATAAACAGACTGGAGACCGAACACAAGTGTCTGATCTACTGAAGAAGATAGACGACATGGTGAAAGAAAACGGAGACAGTTACTACTCATGTAAGATGTTCAGAGAGATGGAAAGAGAAATACAAGAACAACAAAAGAAGATTCTGATGAATGAAGTGGAGAAACTGAAGAGAGAAAGAGAAGAACTGATAAACAAACATAAAGAAGAGAAAAAGAGGATGATGGAGCAAGAAAGACAAAATCAAGACAAAGAGAGAAAGAGAAGAGAAGAGGAATTCAGAGAGAGAGAAGAACGATATAAAAGAGACATTAAAGAAAGAGAAGAACAAGAGAGAAAGATGCAAGAGGAGATGAAGAGAGAACGAGAGGAATGGGAGAGACAGAAACAACAGGAAAAACAAAGAAGAGAAGAGGAGGATGAGAGAAGGAGAAAGAAAGAACAGGAAATGAGGGATGAACATAATCAGATACTTCAACAAGAGCAAGAAAAAAATAAGCTGATGGAGGAAGAAAGACAAAATCAAGACAAAGAGAGAAAGAGAAGAGAAGAGGAATTCAGAGAGAGAGAAGAACAATATAAAAGAGACATTAAAGAAAGAGAAGAACAAGAGAGAAAGATGCAAGAGGAGATGAAGAGAGATCGAGAGGAATGGGAGAGACAGAAACAACAGGAAAAACAAAGAAGAGAAGAGGAGGATGGGAGAATAAGAGAGAAAGAACAGGAAATGAGGGATGAACATAATCAAGAGAAAGAGAGAATGAAGTTGATGATGGAGGAAGAAAGACAAAATCATGACAAAGAGAGAAAGAGAAGAGAAGAGGAATTCAGAGAGAGAAGAACAATATAAAAGAGACATTAAAGAAAGAGACAAACAAGAGAGAAAGATGCAAGAGGCGGTGAAGAGAGAACGAGAGGAATGGGATAGAGAAAAACAACAGGAAAGACAGAGAAAAGAAGAAGAGGATGAGAGAATGAAAGAGAAAGAACAGGAAATGAGGGATGAACATAATCAAGAGAAAGAGAGAATGAAGTTGATGATGGAGGAAGAAAGACAAAATCAAGACAAAGAGAGAAAGCGAAGAGAAGAGGAATTCAGAGAGAGAGAAGAACAATATAAAAGAGACATTAAAGAAAGAGAGGAACAAGAGAGAAAGATGCAAGAGGCGGTGAAGAGAGAACGAGAGGAATGGGAGAGACAGAAACAACAGGAAAAACAAAGAAAAGAAGAAGAGGATGAGAGAATGAAAGAGAAAGAACAGGAAATGAGGGATGAACATAATCAAGAGAAAGAGAGAATGAAGTTGATGATGGAGGAAGAAAGACAAAATCAAGACAAAGAGAGAAAGAGAAGAGAAGAGGAATTCAGAGAGAGAGAAGAACAATATAAAAGAGACATTAAAGAAAGAGAGGAACAAGAGAGAAAGATGCGAGAGGAGGTGAAGAGAGAACGAGAGGAAGGGGAGAGACAGAAACAACAGGAAAGACAAAGAAGAGAAGAAGAAAATGAGAGAAGGAGAAAGAAAGAACAGGAAATGAGGGATGAACATAATCAAGAGAAAGAGAGAATGAAGTTGATGATGGAGGAAGAAAGACAGTATCATGACAGAGAGATAAAGAGAAGAGAAGAGGAAGATGAGAGAAGGAGGAAAATAGACAAGGAAACATGGAATGAATTTTATCATAAACTTAAACGAGAGAGAGAAAGAAGACAGAAAGAGAGAGAAGATCTTTATATTAATCACAAAGAAGAGCTGAAGAAAGTGAAGAGGAACACAGAGAAAGAAAGACAGATATATCATGATAAACAGAGAAAACGAAGAGAAGATTTATATATAGAAACAAAAAAACAATATAAAAGCGACATTAAAGACATAGAGGATCATATGAGAAAGTTGCGAGAGGAGATAAAGAGAGAACGAGAGGCATGGGAGAAACAGAAACAACAGGAAAGAGAAAAAGAAGAAACCGATAATACAGACACAGGTCAGAATTATAGATGTGAGCAATGAAGGCTGTGAAAATAAATCTGCATTGTTTATCATTCATAAAAATGTAATTAATCAAATGATGAGGGGTTCAAGCACAAAGTGAATCTATTAGTGAAAAAATCTATTGTATTTGTGTTGGTTTTTATTCACCCGTAAAACGCTTCGTGCAGAACAAACCATAAGGGCTAGAGACTTGAAACTGAGCCAGATTTTCCTATAGGTGGTGCTCATAACTCCTAGATCGTTGGCCGTAGCCTCAAGTGTCTTATATCATTGGAATCCTTGGTTCAAGACGGACCAGACGCATGCCTCGGATTGGCTCGTGACCTGGGAAAATGTCCGGCTATTTTGGCTTTTTCCAAAAACCTACTTTTGCGAACTATTCCCTGGTTTTTGGCCAGACCAGAACCAAACCAGTGCAGCCAGATTCTCTGGAGTCTAATTGTCAATAATTATCAAAAAAAGTGGAAATTTGGCTTCAGGGTTCCTAAGGGCCGCCAAGTTTGAGGGGGGAGGAGTCCCTTTTTACTTTATTGGCTATAGCTGGTCAACGGAACCAGATATTTTCACCAAACTCAGCACACCCATGTAAGAGCTCATTCTGTGGTCACCCGATAAAGGACCGGGCGACTGGCCTCTTGGTGGCGCTATAACGGTTAAAAAGGTGTCAAAATGACGCATTTCTGTGGAAAATCCCATTAAATGCTTGAAAGCCGCACTCTTCCTGCCCGATTTGCATATAGCTTCTCAAAATCGGGCGTGCCTATGCGTCACGTCACCCTAAAGAACCTTGCAGACCTTTATGGACGTCGGACCATCGGTGGCGCTTTAACTGTTAGAAAGGTCAACTACATTATCCTATGCAAAATGACATTTAAATGACTATAAAATGTCTGTTCTGCGCAGAACTTCACCAAAATAGCTCAGCATGTGCACCCTATTATTGTAATGAAGCGTGCAAACTTTCCTGGAGATCGGGCCGTCGGTAGCGGTATTACAGTTTAAAAGGTAAAAAAAAAAAAAAACATTTCCATGACAAATGAGCAGCAAATGCAAAAATCTACCGTTTTCCTCCACTTGATTAAGTTTTTGTAACCAGCAGCTCAAAAATCAAGTGCTGAGACCCTATAGTTTTTTTTGTACGCCTTTTAAGGCTCTTTTACGCCCTTTCTGTTAGGGGTTCATGCACAAATAACCCTTTTCCACCAAAATGAACCGGTGCTAGTTCAGAGCAAGTGCTAGTGCCAGTTAGTAGTTGGTTTGACTGAACTGTTTGCTTTTCCACATGCTGAGCCACAACAGAGCCAGGTCTTACGTCACTGTATACCAGAGGTGGGAGTAAGTCACACATCTGCAAGTCACAAGCAAGTCTCAAGTCATTTGTTGTGACAATCAAGTCAAGTCATAGCTTGGGTCAAGCAAGTCACTGGCAAGTCATACAAATGTTCAATGATTTAACTGAATTTATATATTAAAATTAGCTACAACTACAGTAGTTATATGGACTATGGGAGTTTTATTTGCAACAAAAAAATGCAATATGCATTTCTACCCAAAAAAGGTGTCCACAGACAGCTGAGTTGTTAAAGGGTTAGTTCACCCAAAAATGAAATGTCTGTCATTAACTCCTCTCCCTAATGTTGCTCCACACCCGTAAGACCTCCGTTCATCTTCACACACAGTTTAAGATATTTTATATTTAGTCTGAGAGCGTATGCAAGTGTATGCACACTATACTGTCCATGTCCAGAAAGGGAATAAAAACATCATCACAGTAGTCCATATGAGACATCAGTGGGTTAATTAGAGTCTCTTGAAGCATCCAAAATACATTTGGGTCCAAAAATAACAAAAACTACGACTTTATTCAGCATTGTCTTCTCTTCCTTCAAAAAGATTCAAACGGTTATGAATCAGCGTATTGATTCGGATCGCCAATGTCACGTAAATCTAGCCTGACAAGCCAGACCCTCATCAAGATGTTTGGTCTGGAAACTCCCCATTGACGGCTCAATCCGAGGGGCGGATAAACGGCTGTCTGTCAAACTCCCTCTGCACGCGATAGGATAGCGCTACAACAACCAGAGCAACGAAGGTGAAGCAGAGCTCGCTGACAGATTAAACATTCGCCGTATCCGGTCGGCTAAACTCTGAACACATCTTCCCTTTTTAAGAATGACTTCAGTGCCGTTCTTTTTCTTAGAGAAAAGCTTAACTCCAAGTCTTCCAGAGTCGCGGTCAAAGCTGATTCGAAAGACCGCCGTTCGCCAGTTTCTGTGTTTACTAGAAGCACGGCCGTCGTCATTATGGCCCCGCCTGCCGACTCTATACACGACGTGATTGGCCCGACCAGATTGTGAGGAAAACAGCTCAGAAGGGTATTGAGAGTTCCTAGACGACACTTGCGGGCAAATTAAATTTGCTGCTGCAAGGGTGCGTCTAGATTTCTAGGCTAACGTAAATCTTTATTGGAGGATTAAAAACAAACCCGGAAGAGAATAACCCTCTAATACGATAAAAATTGAAAAATTGAAAATAAATCAATTAAAACTACATAACCTAAAATGGAAATGTATCTGAAATTAGGCCAATATATGGGTGAGATACATTCTCTTTGTACTTTTTGATAGTCCTCCTCCTAGTCCTGTACAGCATGACCAGATGATCATTAATATTATAATTAATAAACTTAATGAACTCAGATTGTGTTTGTGGCTCACACACTTACGAAGGCTCATTAACCACAACACCTATAGGTGTCCAGTACTTGTCTACTGTTTTTAAAATATTAAAGCCATGTGAAATAAAGGCTTTTTACATTTCTTCAATAATATTTGAGCGCTTCGGATTATTGGATTTTATCAACTCCTAACATGTCCAGACAGGGGCGTAGCCATCATTTAAAAAGTGAGGGGAAAAAAAATTGAAAATGAAATTGCTGGTGGAAAAAATAGACAAAATATAGCTAATATTAATCCCTTAAATCATGTTTTACTAAAAAAAAAAAAAAAAAGATTTTACATGTGTGCAGTTGGCTGGATTTCAGCATTTTTATCTATATAATTTCAATCAATGGGAGAGTATAAAAATTACTTTTTGTTACATAATTTGTCAAAAATCAGCTCCAATGCAGAACACAGAATGGTGGAGTGACTTTAAGCATCTAATCACAAACACACTGACCATTTTGCTAGTACTGTCAATAGTTTACAACAAGAAGCATAAAAACTGAGCAAAATTATTGAAAATAAGAGCCAGAGCAAATACTTTACATTGTATCGACATTTTTATATAGAAACAATATACAAACAAACAACCTGTGAACGAGATACTAACACTTCTGCCGATATGCCTTTATCACACACACACACACACACACGCTATACGTTGTCGAAACGCTCACAGTAACTTAGGCGTCTTCAGCAAAACTGGTTAATTATTCAACAAGCGAAACATGCAGTTATCCATCATTGTGCAAAACAAGTCGGATGCCACATTTCAACTTACGCCCGTTTAACACATACTCCATCTGCAGTGTGTGTGTGGTGTGTGTTGCGTTGTGTATGCGGTGCAGGATCTGCACGCCTTGATTTAAAATCCAAAGGTTGTTACTGAACATGGCTCGTCAGAATTTCAATTCTCTTTGTTTCCTCTTTAATAGAAGTCAGGTTACCGTAGCCTACTAGCCTACATTTAAACAACATTTATTCAATTCATTAATTCATATTTATATACTTTACATTTAGCTCACACAAGTGGCAAAACATTTAAACATAGGTTATAGCCTAAAATCACAAACATTTTAAATTACAAACTTACAATAGGTTATTCAAAAACAGCCGACTCTCGTCTTTTCTTTCGTTTTTAAACCCTTTTAAAAGAAATCCTGCTGGTCATAAAGAACTTTGCTTTCCACCTCCAAGAAAGTACAAGTGCTATCCATTATGGATGGAGACGGAGTATGTGTGAAACAGCCGTTACGGTGTTTGACGGTGTTGTAGCGAAGAGGTTTTTTTTTCCATCATTGCTGAAAATGATGGATACAGCGCGACCCGGAATGCCCCCAATCTGGCAACACTGAGTGAGCGCTAGTACGAGGCGAGCATGTGCGCGGGGTGATCCGTTAGTAACTGATTACCATGCAAACTTTGCGTAGGCAGCGCCCTCCATGTTTATTCATTCACGACTGTCTCCGTTAACGCTCTCTGCTTGCCTGCTGCGTCACGAAGTTAGGTTGCGGTGCGTTCAAAAAACGATATTACAAAGACAAGTTATTTCGAGTCATTTAACTCAAGTCCGAGTCAAGTCTCATGTCATGAATGTCAAGTCAAAGTCAAGTCGAGTCTTTTATTTATATTTGTCAAGCAAGTCTCAAGTCCTAAAAAGTGCGACTTAAGTCTGAATCGTCCCCCACCTCTGCTGTATATGTCTCATCTTTCTCAGCAACGCTAGCGAGGCAGCGGGAAAAACAAACACACACACAAGGCATGTTCTAATGCATCGATGCTGCACAGACCGACCCGCGTATGATTTTTTTAAAACGCATGCGTGAATTAACAGCATAACCGTGCGTTCACACCGCCGCCAGCGAGAGCGTCAAAATTTGCTATTGCCGCCCTGCCAACGACGCTGTAGAAAGCTTCGAGGACGTGCTGCCGCTCTGACGTAAACTGTATTTAAAGAGGCCGCAAATCAAACAAGCATGTTGATTGATAGACTGACTACAAGTAGGGTATAAATTAACTTCATGAAATCGTTTAAATGTTAAAGTAAGAATTTATTGCATACCCCCTGAAAAACGTCTCGGTTATGTATGTAACCCTCGTTCCCTGAGGGAGGGAACGGAGACGTACGTCAGAACTGAACCAACGAATAGGATCTTACTTTAGAGACCAATCCTACTTCGAGCGTTTAAAAACGAGCCAATGAAATTTGGCATGCGATCCACGCATTCCACGCTCCGCCCCGCGGCGCGGGTATAAAACAGGAAGTGTAATGGTAGATCAGCGCTTTTCCTGCTGAGGAGCCGAGAGGTGACCGGACTCCCAGCGGAAGCACAGCACCTGGCGACGGGACGTACGTCTCCGTTCCCTCCCTCAGGGAACAAGGGTTACATACGTAACCGAGACGTTCCCTTTCAGTCGGTCACGTTCGACGTACATCAGAACTGAACCGACGAATGGGACGGACCAGTACATGCTTGCCACGCAGCAGCCCCTTGAGGCGGCGGAGTGCAAAGTGTACTGCCAATAACTCAAAGCAATTGATGTGCCAATACAATTGCGGCCCCGTCCACAGACCAGCAACTGCATGCCCGTTGTACGTGGCCCCCCAGCCGGTGGCGGAGGCATCTGTGAATAGCACAGCATGCCTGGACACTTGTTCTAGGGGCACCCCGGCCCGGAGAAACGAAGTGTTGGACCACGGGCTGAAGGTTTGGCGGCAGTAAGGAGTCACTGGGACCCGGTACTGACCACTCTGCCACGCCCACCTCGGGACTCTGCCAGCCTTGAAGCGGTCTCATATGAAGCAATCAAAGCGGCGTGACCGCGGCTGCAGATGCCATGGGCCCCAGGAGCCTCTGAAAGAATTTCAGTGGGACCGCTGTCCTGCTCTTGAACATATTCAAGCAGTTCAACACCGACTGGACTCGCTCCTCTGTGAGGCGCGCAGTCTGGTTGACCGAGTCCAGCTCCATGCCGAGATAAGAGATCCTCTGTGTAGGACAGAGTTCCCTCTTCTCTCGGTTGACCCGAAGGCCCAACTGGCTGAGGTGACTGAGCACCAGGTCCCTGTGTTCGCACAACTGGTCCTTCGATTGGGCTAGGATCAGCCAATCGTCGAGGTAGTTGAGAATCCGAACGCCGCGTTCTTTGAGCGGAACAATGGCTGCCTCTGCGACCTTCGTAAAGACGCAGGGCGACAGGGACAGCCCGAAGGGCAGGACCTTGTACTGATATGCTTTCCCCTCGAACGCAAAACGTAGGAACGGTGTAGAGGGAGAATAGACACATGGAAGTACGCGTCCTTCAGGTCGATCGCCGCAAACCAATCCTGGGGACGGATGCATTGAAAAATGCGTTTCTGCGTCAACATTCTGAACGGGAGCTTGTGCAGGGCCCGATTCAGAACTCGCAGGTCCAGGATTGGCCGTAACCCACCCCTTTTCTTGGGCACAATGAAGTAGGGGCTGTAGAACCCCATCTTCATATCGGCTGGAGGAACCGGCTCGATCGCGTCCTTTGCCAGTAGGACCTCGATCTCCGACGAGGACATCGGACATCATCTCCCTCAGAGCAGCTCCTCTTCTCCCTGGGCTGCCCGTCTCAGGGCCGCTTCCCCTTGCGCTTGCCGGCAGGCTTGGCGGGACCCTGGATGGGTTGGGTGGCCCCCTTGCGTCCGGCACCCTGCTTCACGGGTGAAGGCTGCTGCTTGGGCTTGGCAGGGGCGGAGCCGGACGCCGGGGGACGAGCAGACTGGGGGGCTGCCCCGGGCGACTGGGTGGAGGCAGCAGCGGGCCGCCGGGGCAGGATGTTCTTTATAGCCTCCGTCTGCTTCTTGGCCACCGAGAACTGCTGGGCAAAGTCCTCGATGGCGTCGCCGAAGAGGCCGGCCTGACTGACAGGGGCGTTCAAAAACCGAACCTTGTCTGAGTCCCGCATGTCTGTCAGGTTCACCCACAGGTGGCGTTACTGGACCACGAGAGTGGACATCGCCCGACCCAGGGAGCGTGCAGTGACTTTCGTCGCCCGTAGAGTGAGGTCCGTCGCCAAACACAGTTCCTGCATAACGCCCTGGTCAGAACTACCCTCGTGCAGCTCCATGAGTGCCTTGGCCTGGTGGACCTGCAGGAGCACTATGGCTGATGCACTTCCGGGAAGAAAGGCACTGGGGCGGGGCATGAGAACCAGCGCGGGCCGTCCCGAGAAACCAATCATCCAACCGTGAAGGTTCGGGACGTGGTGGAGGGTTCCGCTCAAGCCCCGCACTTGCGGCGGCCCGGGCAAGCATAGCCGTAAGCTCTGGGTCGGACTCGGGCAACGCTGTCACACCCGAAGGGGGCAACACAGCCGAATCTTCATCCTCGGAGCCCATTAGCTCATCCTCCAATGCAGTGACCGACATCTGGTCCTCCGCCGGAGCCCCAAAAGAGACGTCTGGCGCTCCGCGCGGGAGGTCAGCACGCCCTTCCGGAAACTCCACCGGCACAGTGGAGGGGGGAGGGGCCCGAGGAGCCGTGAGACCCGTCGGGTTTGCCCTGACCGTCACCCTCAGGTCCCCACCAGGGTCATCAGCCAAAGTAGCAGCCCTCTGCTTTGCAGCTGGAGGACCGCTAGATCGGGGGATGCACGATGGGGCTCCACCTCTTCTGAGGTACTGGAGTCTGGACCGTAGCACTGCGATGGTCATATTCCCGCAGTGGGAACATGACTCATCCACGAACGCAGCCTCAGCATGCCGAGCGCCCAAACATGTGCCTGTACGTGACAACGAACGTGCCCGTCAAGCGGAGACAGAAATTGACCGCACCCAGAAACACACGGTTTGAATGACATCTTAAAAAAGACGCAGGATCAAACCGTGTTGCTCTTTTGTGAATGGAAAGCTGCTCTTTTAGTGTGCTGAAGCACTCAGGGAGATGACCGCGGCTCCACACAGTTCGATCTGCAAGCCTGTGTGAGCTCTCAGTGATGGTGTGTATGTGTGTGTGTAACGCCCAGCGAACCAACAGGTTTTTGAATGGGAAACTCGCCCACAGAACCAACAAGCTCTTTTAGTCACTGAAGACTCGGTCTCTCGCTGAAGCGCCGTATCACCCGCACTGGCAGACTCTCAAACACTCAATTGATGACTCGTAGTCAAACACTCTTCGTAGGAAACAGTAACACTGCTCGGCTCCGAAGTAGAAAGCGCTGATCTACCATTCCACTTCCTGTTTTATACCCGCGCCGCAGGGCGGAGCATGAAATGCGTGGATCGCATGCCAAATTTTATTGGCTCGTTTTTAAACGCTCGAAGTAGGATTGGTCTCTAAAGTAAGATCCCATTCATCGGTTCAGTTCTGACGTACGTCGAACGTGACCGACTGAAAGGGAACAAGCGTTCTTGCGTCTATAAAATAGTGTTGCACAACTTCTTAACAAATTACACATCACTATGAATGATCTCGTCATAAATGGAAACCCGCACAGCAATGATCAACCTCTCCTACATTTTGCTTGGGAACTAATGTGGGTTCCCAAAGTTGACAGGCCTGCGTTCTCTGGATTTCTCTCAAGCGGAGCACTTCTACATTCCAATTGGTTGCCGCCGGACCGCGTCATAGCTCATTACCATAAAGTTGAGCTGATTTCAACTCTCCTCGACGCCCAAATCGTCCAAGACGCGCCACGCCACTCTCGCCGGAGCTCGGCACCCGGCTCCCATTGAAAATGAATGACTTGCGGCCACCTTGCCGCTCTCGCTGCTGGTGGTGTGAACACACAGTAAGTAGTCATGCTCTCGATGGATTCGTTGTCATACGGCAATTGACCTATCGATAAGCCCCGCCCACCTTAGTTTCTGTTGCTAACTCGGACAAACAAACGGATTTGCTATGTCTTACAATGACAGCTGTCAGTGTGAAAAGTCTGAAAACCATAGGTGAAACCTCATCCCAAGATGTTTTTGGACACAAAATGTAGCGTATACCCCGTCTGAATGATGACCAAACTTTACTGATGATTTATGATGTTTTATTAAATAATTTTTCACTCAAAAAAAAAAAAAAAAAAATTTGCCGTAAGAGCTGAACAAACAAAGCGTGTGCATTAATATCTCATTCACAAACTCTCTCTCGCTCCGTTGCATTATCATTAACATACACATCAAATTACACAAAAACACTCATACAACTAATAATAAACAAACATATACACAGACCATCTTTCCGTGGGTGCAGTTTATAACTGGTAAATCTGTATCTGCAAAACAACTCCGATAAACTGCGCCGAAGCTCTCCCTATCACTTCCTGTAAACTATAATCCCTATCAAAATAAGAGTCCCTCAAGATAGATAATATAGAACTTATTGTTCCGCACACCGGATAGGAAACACCGCGCCTCTGACATCCCACAGGCCGGTCTCTCACACCACGGTCGCATCAGTCTGTCAGCTACCATATAGGCAAAAGTTTACTTCAATAAAGAACAAAGTGGCATACATAAGTTCACTTACTTGAACAGCTAGCGGCTGTCTGAAAGACGTCTTTTTCACACTGCAGCGGGAGGAATTTCAAATGATGCATCACGTGAATCATATCCACCAACTACTACAGAAAAGCTACTGTTAACATGGAGATCACGCCAAAATAAGCACCGCCCAGTTGTAACAGTACATATTTTAAAATAAACTGTTAATTAGAAAAAAATATTTAATAAGGTTTTAACATGATTTTGTTGTGCTTAAACTAAAAGATATGGGAAACGAAGACTATTTTGTTTGTGAATTAGGATTTTTAATTATACATTTATTAAAAAAACAAACAAAAAATATTTTTTTATCTTATTAGGAAAATGTACATTTTGTTTAGGTCAAATTGATTTTGGAAATCTTAATGATTGTTGAGTTTTGTGAAGATTGCTGAAAACTAAATGTGAAATGCAGTGCCATAATTGCCCATAATCGCTACATCTGGCCCCATGATCTGGGCCACACACCTTTCCTCCACAAATCGGCCCAAATGTTGTCTGCCGTCATGAATGCAGTGCCATCATTGACACGCATAGCCCACAGTTGGCTGACACGATGCATGCCAGTGCCGGCAACATGCTAGCAGTGCCATCATGAAGCCACATTTGAGCCATGTCCGTTTGCTATGTGGGATGTTTAACCACAAAAAATTTGCAACACAAATGGTTTGCAAGTTAACAGAATGAAACCCTTTTCTATTTACATCATTGAATACGTTGCTTGATGGTCCTTTATGGAGTCGTGGGTACAGTCTATGGCTCCAAACTATGTTCTAATTATGAATCTGGCGATAGCATGAAAACCATTTTATCTCGGCTTGTTGAGGATTTCGGTAAGGGAACTGGATGTAGGTTGGGGCCAAGGAATGCATCCAACATTTGTCAAATATGTCATTTATAGGGTTTGACACCATGTTTAAAACTACAAAAATTATAAATTGAGTGGTTTTATAATTAAAGGAAACACAGGAAACATGTGGATTGCTTAATGCATACTGTGACACTCTAAAAAGGGTCATGAAACCCCAAAACACTTTTTTTTTTTAGATGTAAACAGATATGTATAGGCTGCACATCATTGAAAACACTAAGGGTACTCATTAATGGTATTCATATGTGAAAATAGTTATTTTTGCATTTTTCAGAGCGATTTCTGTCTTCCGGTTTGAAAAGTTTAGTCGGAGCAACGTCACAAATGCTGACGTCGGCGCGGCCTTTTCGGCCAAAGTATGGGCTGCTGGGCACATGCTGACGTCGACCGCTCCGAGTGATTCTCGATATATATTCATGACATAAAGCTCATTCTGTCCAATTCCTGCGCTGTAGAATGCATACAAGATAATTTAGTTAATATGCATGAGACAGTCACTTCTGTCAGGCTCGTCTTCCATCATTATTGTAAAGACATTGTTTTGGAAGCAGCGTGCAGAAAAGTCACGGAGGAAAGCTAGGCATTGTGCTGATACGAAGTAACGTAAAGGGCGCCGAGCGAGCTGTAACCAGCGACGTCTGTGGAAGCCTTTGCTACAAAGGCTCGGTAAAGTAAAATTAACTTGAGGAATCGCACGCTGAACCTGCAAGCGTTGACTATTTAATTTATGTCAGGAGTGCAAAATAAGTAGTATCTGTAGGCCGATGAACAATATTTTTGATGAAATATCAACACGAATCAAGAGCCACGTCCTCTCCGTTTTATATGTGGTCATAGACATGCACTAGACCGCATGTGTTCGTGCTCTTAGGGTGCGTTCACACTTGTCATGTTTGGTTCGATTAAAACGAACCCTGGTGCGGTTGCTCGGTTAGTGCGGTTCATTTCAACATATGTGAACGCTGCCACTCGAACCCTGGAGCGCACCAAACAAGCGGACCGAGACCGCTAAAAAGACGGGTCTCGGTCCGCTTCCAAACCAACTCTGGTGCGGTTCGATTGATATATGAACGCAACACGGACCAAAGACATGTAAACGGACCAAAAACCGGACGTATAATGTCACAAGATGCCACGCATAATGCAGCTGATTTGACGACGCGGAAAGATCGGTGTACGTTATCCAAAATGAGTAACTTTAACGTTAGAGGGCAAACGTAGAGCAACGAGGAAGAGCCTCATCAACATTTGGTCTGACGAGCATGTTTCGAAAATGCTAGAAAAAACACACAAAAAGCATACCTGGCTCTTCTCATCAAAGTTCCTGTGTTGCCCATTATTAGCAGGTACAGACGACAGAACGGCCGTCTCTTTTGCACAACGGAGGAAATCCTGCTGCTGTTTTGAATGTTTTGAACATTTTATGAGCTCTTCATGAGTTCTCAGCGGGTAAAAATAATGCCACATGTACACGCATAAAATGATCGCGTTTAATCCAGCACACAGCGTTGTTTTGAATGTTGTGAACATTTCATGAGCTCTTCATGAGTTCTCTGGTAAAAAATAATGCCATATGTACACGCATAAAATGCCCGCGCGTGTAATCCGCACACAGCATTGTTTTGTATGTTCGGTAAGCGAGCTCCTACGTCATATAAACCGACCAATCAGGTTGTGAGCGTCTCCCTGTGCCTTTGGTTCGGTAACTTTAGGTTCGCTGTTAAAAATGCCCGTGTGAACGCTAAGCGGACCAGGACTATTATGTTTGTTTTTTTTGTTTTGGTCCGGACCAAACTAACCAAACGAACCGAACTACAAGTGTGAACGCACCCTTAGTGAAACAATGTGCTGCATTATTTGGACAAATATAGATTTAGCTGCCGAGTGACAGCGCGGATCGTCACAGCAACCCAGCGCGCGTCGCTCTGTGCTTCAGATGCGCGGTCGAGACTATGAAGCCTCAAACCGATCTAGAATTACACATCTCTGTTGCAGCGCATGTTCGTGGGTGGTTCATGTTCTCTTATCACGTCGGCGCGTTGTTCATCTTGCCAAACAGCGTGCATATTTGGACAAATATAGTTTTATCACATTTGCAAAATATTTCGTCATGCAGAATAACATTTATTTTCATTTCTCACTGAATTATGCTGATTTGAAGAGCTGAATGATTTGGGATCTCTGCTGCACGCCACTCATAGCTCTCTCATTCGCTGTACTCATCCCTCATTTAATCTCACTGTGGTAATGCCAACGTGAGCCAAGAACATGTCTCAGAACCGCTGTAACTGCTGCTATTGGTATCGCTAATCTTAATGCACCTACTGACACTCCCCTAATTATGCAAGCCATTCCCTCTTTCCACACAATACCATCCCACCTTTTCACAGTCGACCACTCCCCTTTTAACAAGCCTTTTCAAATCGAAGTTGTGAAAAAACACCGCTGCAGCAGGGGGGTTTCAGGACCCTTTAAATACTGTTTTATGTGTAGTATCGCTATTCTATCACTAGATTCCCTACATAAACATGCTCAGAGGTGCTTATATTTACACACATTTCTCCGTATAAGTAAAAGTTGGTAGATCCCACTTTGCGTGAAACTGTTCTTATGCACTCAATTTGCACAAATCTGTGCGTATGCACCATTGATAAATGAGGGCCCTGGATAATGGATAGGGGATGGTGACTCAAAAACCACTGGGAACCACTGAGATGGACTGCTATAGTTTAAAGTTTAGTTTTGAGTTTAAAGGGATATTTCACCAAAAAAATTAAATTTGATGTTTGTCTGCTGACCCCCAGGGCATCCAAGATGTAGGTGTGTTTGTTTCTTCAGTAGAACACAAATGAAGATTTTTAACTCCAGCCGTTGCTCGTATAATGCATGTCAATGAGGTGTATTTAGAATTAGACCCCATTGTAGTAAATCAATTGTTGTTAATCTCTAAACTCTTTTATTTTCATTTGCAGATGATGAAGATACATCGTCAGATTCAGGAAGTTTGAGAATCTTGCTGTTTGGAAGGACAGGAAATGGAAAGAGTTCCACAGGAAACACAATCCTCGGAAAAGATGAGTTTCACAGTGAAGATAGTAAACGCTTGGTGACCACTACTAGTCAGAAAGGAGTTTGTGAAGTTAATGGTAAATCAGTCACTGTTGTTGATACTCCAGGACTCCTTAACACCTCACTGAAATATGAAAAAGTGGTGGAAGAAATGATGAAAAGTGTTTCTCTGTCCGCTCCTGGACCTCATGTGTTCATTATTGTGGTGAGTTTGGGAAGAATCACCCAAGAGAAGCAAGACACTTTAGACATGATAAAGATGATCTTTGGCCCAGAAGCAGCAAAGTTCAGCATTGTTCTCTTCACTAGAGGAGATGATCTGAAAGGACAAACAATTGAAGAACATGTAGAGACAAGTACGAATGAGGAACTCAATAAACTGATAAGAGACTGTGGAAACAGATTCATGGCCTTTAATAACAGAGAAACACAAGATCAGACACAAGTTACTGAGCTCTTAAACATGATAGAAGAGCTGAAGAAATCTAATATGGGCCGATACTTCACTAATGAGATGTTTGAGGCGGCGATCTCCATTGAAAAGAGATGGGAAATGATAGAAGAGATGGATAGGAAAAATCAGACTCGAGTTAAAGAATTGAAAGCCAAATATGACATGGAGATCAAAAGCATGCAAAAGAGACTGGAGGAGAAGAAACAAAAGACAGATGAGGAAAGAGTGAAGCTGGAGAACAAGTTCAGAGAAAAACAGGAAACACTCTGGAGAAAGATTGAGGAGAAAGAAAAATCTCAGCAGGAGAAACAAAAGAAGGATAATCAAAAACGATCAGAAGAGGAAAAACAGCAAAGAGAGGAATATGAACAAAGAGTAGAAGAGATGGAGAGAGAGATTGAAAATCAGAGATTACAGTATGAAAAACAGCAAAAAGAAAGAGAAGAGGAAGATAGGAAGCGAGAAGAAGAATATAAACAAGATCAAGAAAAGATGAAAACTGAGCAGGAACACATCATGGCAGAGTTAAGAAGAAAACAGGAAGAGGAGATGAAAAAGAGATATTTATCGGAACAAAGGAGGAAGGAACAAGAAGAGAAAGAGAGAGAAGAATTGGAGAGAAAAATAAAAGAGGCTGAAGATGACAAAGAGAAACAAGAGGGAATTAAACGACAGCTGAGAGAATGGGAGGAAGAGACGGAAAGAGAGATGAGACAACGAGAAGAAGAGGAAGGAAAGATAAAAAAGAGACTTGAGGAACAGCTGAGAGAAAAACAAGAAGAACTGGAGAAAATGAGAGAGAGATTTGAAACTGAGAGAGAGGAACAAGAAGAGATGATAGAGGAGGAGAGAGAAAAACAGAAAAGAGAGAGTAAAGAAAAAGAGAGAGAATGTGAAGAAGAGAGAAATGAAATGAAAAGACGTTTTGAGCAGCTGGAGCGAGAGAGGAAAGAGGAGTGGGAGAGAAGAAAACAAGAGGAAAAAGAGAGAAGAGATAAGAGAAGGAAATGGGAGAAAATTATGAAAGATCTTGAACGAGAACAAGAAGAAGAGATCGAGAGAAGAGAAAGAGAGGATAAAGAAGCAATAGAAAGAGAAGAAAAAGAGTGTGATGAAATGAAACAGAAACATGAAGAGAGGATAGAGGAGATGAAGAAGAAACATCGAGACGAAATCAGAATACAAGAAGAAGAACTGTATGAATTCAGAAAGAGGAAAGATCGGCACGTTCAGGAGCTCAAAGAGAGGCTTAAACAACTATATAAAGAGAATTGCTCATTTTTTCAGGCCATAAAGCTCATGATCTCATCCTAATTTTTTTAGTCGCAACACCTCTGACTGACACTAAAAATTATAAATCCTGAACGTTTTTTTTTTATTATTGAAAAAATTTACAATGGAAAACACCTGCAGTAGTTTCAATGTGTAATGTCATTGAATCATTTAAAAATATAACAGTAAAAGAGAATATATCAGAAATTAACTTTTAATTTAAATAATCCAATTATTTTTAGATATTTCAGTGATGCTTCAGATGAACATTATATTACAGCCTCTGACAGTGCCTCACAAGCTCAGCTACTTTTAAATACATCTTGTGTGCTCATAATAGCAGCTTGTACTAGGGCTACACGATATTGGAAAAAAATTACATTGCAATATTTTTTCCCCCAATGATATATATTGCCATATTGAGAGCTATCAATCCAGGCTAAAGTCAATAATTACCATTCCGTGATATTAATAATTTCACTAATAAGCAAGCTTCATTACAAGTGACAAAAAGACATGTTGGAAAGTATGTGCAAACACGAAACTAAACCTCCAGTAGGTGGCAGCAGATGACCGCCTTAACAAGTGAGTCACTGAGTCGTTCATTCAAACGATTCATTTAAACGCTGAATCGTTCACACTTGTTGCTGTGAGTGAGACGTGTTACGGGTCTGCTGTGAACGACTATCACTGCTGAAATAGAACAACAACACTAAATATTGCATCTAAAATGTAAGTGACTTTAAGTGAATGTTAGTTACTTGTTTATGGAGCTGTCATATGAAATCAGAGTCATTTTCAGTCGTGATGGTGTTCAGGAAAACGCTCTAGTGTTGTGATTTCTCCTCGAGAGGCTGCACGAGCGTCAACAGCACGACCTTATTATCATCAGTTCATTATATATTATTATCCACTATCGATCGCCACTTACACTAAATGAATGCACAATCATTCTTGCATTTTGGTGATTCGCTAGTTATTTTTTGTTTTAATCCGGCTCTTGTCCGTCAGTCAAGTAAAATTCTCTTTCATTTGTCCCTTCAAAACACCCACGTCCTGGACAAGCGTTAATGTCGAGCCCTGCTTTGTATTCGTCGTAAAGATCTTTGTGGAGCCGATTTAAGTGATCAGACAAATTGGTGGCGTTTTCTTGTTTTGTGGCCACAAGACACTCCATGTAAAGTACCTCTTTTTGTTCAACATCCTCCTTTATGTAGCCGAAGTAGTCTCAAAGAGATGATTTCTGGTACGAACCTTTTTTTTTCTCTTTGGATCCTCTTCGTCGCGCATTTTAGCAGTGAATGTTTGGCGGTGAGCAGCGGCACAGCGAACCAATCACTGTGCAGGCGCGTGCATGTCACTCCAGCAACAAACTCGTGTTTACTGTGTGCTGCCGTTCTCTTAATACACCATGGGCTACTACCCTTCACATCGCATGTTCCGGCGATGTGACTATCGCACACGCGCACATCGCGATGTCGATGTTAAAACAGAATATCGTTCAGCCCTAGCTTGTAGTGTTGTAGATGCAGGACGAAGATGACTCGAGATTTTATCTCAAGACCAGTCAAGACCACAGCTGAGAGCATTAAAAAAGAGCAGAGAACTCCACCCCGTGCGCACTTCTCTCTGTCTTCAAAATCAGCACCTTCTTAGCTCTTTCTCATATCTCACATATTAATCATTATCAAAAGTTCAGAAGACCGAATCCATGTTGAACGTTGCGCATTCGGACAATTATTTTCCCTGAATTACCACGATGTGAATTGCGCTCAAAAAAATGTGTTGCAGGTCTGAATGACAGGAAAGGATGCATATTTACAAATGACATGAAGTTGACCAGACAAAACATGAAACATTTTGTGTTCATATTGTCTGCAATGAAATACAAGTCAAAGTAATTTTAGAAATCACTTCTTTTTTATTTTATCTGCACATTCCATACTGTCCCAACTTTTTCTGATTTGGGGTTGTATTCAGAATAAAAATATGTAGGACTACTTCGCAAAACTATATTTTTTACATAATTGCTAAAATTTAATGAACAATTTGATTGACAGCATGGTTCATGAGGCAAAGTTGTTCAGTATGAGGAAATCTATCAAATGATATCAATAGTGTGGATGTGTAAAACACCACGCGATTACAGAGGTGTAACAAAAACTGTTAGCGCCACCTAGTGGCCAATTTAATTCAAAAGAGATTGTTGTAATCCTAGACTTACACACCTGCTGCTCATTAAGTGATCCTGAAGAAATCGATGAAGGTGTTTGATTATTGCTGGAGCTCTACAGGAATAGATTTGAATAGATTTTGACCTTGGCCTGTATGTATACTTCTCAGAAATGCTCAAAAAATGAGTCTGTTTTACAAAGAAGCTAAAAGCAACTTTCAGTAAAGTCTAAGACTGATTCTTAAGTGCTGACTGGAATGGAATGGAATGGACTGCATTTATATAGCGCTTTTATCCAAAGCGCTTCACATGTTGCCTCACATTCACCCATTCACAAACCGACGGCGATGTCAGCCATGTAAGGCACCATCCAGCTCGTCGGGAGCAGCTGGGGTTAGGTGTCTTGCTCATGGACACTTCGACACTTGGTCAGGTGGAACCGGGGATTGAACCACCAACCTTCTGGTTTGTAGACAACCTACATGAACCACTGAGCCACTGCCGCCCGCGTGGCACAAGTGCAGCAAACTAAGGACTACAGTGATGTCAATGAAAAATGGCTGCCCTCAACCTCTGCATCAGCCAATAGTGAGGCTGGAAGGGTGAATTCACATCAGCATGACCAATCCTTTTATATTATTATAGTACAATTATTTAATAAAGACAGTTCATTTAATATTTACATTTATTTTAAAATATTGCATCATGCAAAATGATCAGGTATTAGTATTGATGTTGAGGGGTCCTGTTCTATTGATAAAGCCTTTTATTGAGTAAAATCTACTTGGTCTTTAAAGCAATCGTTTTGCATTGCTATAATATGTAAATCAGATCACTGTTACAACGGAAATGCAATAGAGAAATTACTACTTGCAGGAAATGTGCTAGTAGAAAATTGCATCAATCAACAACTTAAATTAGTTAACCTGAACACAAATCCAGGATATTTCACGTAAAATAATTGTCTAGAGCAATCAGTTTGCAAGTAATTATACAAAATTAACTTTCTCTTGGTAATTTTTAGAGACATTAAAGCAACACTGGGTAACTTTTGCTCTCGGGGTCCCCCTACAGTTGGGGAAAAAATAATGTCCTCAACTACTGTCGTAAGCTCAGTCATCCTACATCAGGGGATGCCATCGCGTGTGCATTTGTTGACATGACAGCCCTGATAGCCCTGAACTAGTGATGCGCGGGTCGTCTCATAACCCGCGGACCCCGTATGTCGATTTAATGGTCGCGGGTGCGGGGCGGGTTGTAAAAATATATACAGTGGTGCGGGGCGGGCCAAATAACTTCATAAAAGCGTCCCGCGGGTCGGTGCAGCACTAACAGTTCCCCTGAACACTGCAGGAGGAGTTCACATGCAGGTGTTCTTCTGGCGGCACGTGTGAAATGTCTTCATCCCAGGTACAGTCAGTGGCTTATGCTTAAGCATGTCATATGAATATCATTTCATGGGTTTTATTTTTTTCAAACGCCAAATAATCACGATGCTCACGTTTACAAGCCAGCGTCATTATAGTAGTCTATTGGTTAGCGTTTTCCAGAATCTATATGATACTTCAGTTCAGTGTTTGAGTGGTCGGTAATCACCGTAACAAGCAGGACAGCATCGGTCGGCCACGCCTCCTTCAGCTCACGCCGACGAGCAAACGCTGGTCACATGTTGATCCTCGTCCGGCCTTTAATCCCAGCACTCTTTCGTTTCCTCTTATTGCGTTCCTCCAACAAAACCTTTTATTTCTTATGTGTCTGTGCTGCTTCGGACATGACTATATTATCCGACGAACAAAGTTGGGCTCGCACGTCCGAATGTAAGGAAGTGTGTGTGTTGGTGGAAGTGACGTATATGCCGTAAAGCAGTCGAATTTTGTAGTTCTTTTTGTTCTCGGGTTACTACCCGAAACCTGAAGTTTAAAAGTACGATTAAAAACGATACAGACCCCATCAGGCTATGGCAGACGTGTCATTCAACCTATTGTAAGTCGATTTATCATCACAAGAGTCTTGAAAATATATTATGAAGTTTGAAAAGTTACCTAGTGCTGCTTTAAAAGACAAAAGAGATAAAAACACGAAAAAAATCAAAGAATGCAAAATGCCTGAGTTTGCTACTCATTTTATGCATAATCTGATTCAATCCAGTACGCCATTTTAAAATGGATGTTAATGTCTTTGCTTTTGTTTTCTCTGTTTATTCAGCAGATTTGATCAGATCAGTTATTACAGAGAGAAAATATTTATAATCATATAATTATTTATTATACATTGTAACCATTTAATCATTTATCGTATTACTATTTGTCTAGCTCTTGTAAAGTTTGCTATTGTTGTTTAATCTTATGATTGTGTGATCTCAAGAGATGATGTGATGTTCTTGTGTTAGAGATCAGAGAAGAATTTTTTTAACGTCACAGGACGATGTTGTGAAGCACTCATTTTTCTGTAGCTTTTGCTTTGCTATAATAACATTTGATGTATGAGGATCACATGTACTAATGTACTATTCTCCTTTCTCTCCATCTGATTTTTCTGTATCTTACTAAAGGGCTAAGGTCCCTTTTCAGAAAATGCAATTTTGACCTGTTTTCTGTTTTACTGTCAGAGGCGAAGAACTGGAAACAAGAACGATCAAACACACACATACTATATAAATATTGAGAGAGTTAGTCTCTCTTTGCTCTACTGATCAATAAAAAAGAACATTAATATTCTTCACCTCTGGCTTTTGTCTCTTCCTTCAAACTTGTCCAACATGTGGATAGACAGGGTTTGATATGCCTAATTATACAACGCCCTAAAAGTGTGTACTCTATCTTTGAGAAGTGTGCAGCAGAAGAGTAAACAAGCTATCATTTAATTTCCAACCATATTGGAGTGTCACATGTCTAGTCTTCGTCTCCTGTGTTTTTCCCCCTGTACTTCCTGGTTTAAGTTTTGTCACATGTTCCTTTGTTCTAGTTCCCTTTCGGGGAACTCGAGCTGCGTCGAAATGCTGTGAGAACGCCTCTGCGTTAATGCGTCGTGAAGCGCGTGTAGAACCAATCCATCGGGAGATCGATCGTCGCCGACGTGATGACGTCATCGACCGGAGAAAACGTCCACGAACACAAACAGGAACTAGCTTCTGTGCCTTCAGTAAGCGATCTGTGTGAACCTGTCTGTCTATTTGGTGTTTTTGTCTGTCCATTATAGAGAATTTTCCACCTTTGTTAAATATATCTGATATATATTTTATAACATAAAGAGAAAAAGGAGATTATGGCGAGTGAACAGCATTTCACAGTGTGTTCATCCCTGCCCTCAAAAAATATATATATATTGCGTGTGGGAAACACACTCATTGTGTATGGCTGTTTGGGAGCACAGCACGCTCAGGCAGCCCTTGAGGGGGCCGCTTGCGAGCATTTTTTGAGCGGCTTCCGTTAAGAATGCTGCGCTCCCGCCGGGCACTCTTCGAGGAGGGTGCTTCGGTTCGTCTTCCCTGCGGCTCGGTCCCGCTGCTGCCGAGGCATTGCGGTGGCTTCAGTCGTGGGGTTCACACATGGACTTTACAGAGGGGTTTGAGACGGGCCCAGCCTTATCTTAGCCCTCACCTGTATCGTCCAGTGCCTTGTCTCGGGGTTTGGAAGCCCGCTCTGAAGTCTCTTCCTCCCCGGGCGGGGCACCGGTGCTCCAACTATCCAGCTCTGAGGAGGTGGACGTTGAGAGCATCGCGGCTGAAGACTCGCCACTTCAGTCACCCGCTAGTGAGTTGAGGTTCTCACGAGAGCTGTGGCCAGGTTAAATATAAAAATAAAAAACGACTGGCTGGCGGAAATATCTGAATCCCATCGAAATCAGAGAAAAAGAAATTAGATGAGCGATTCCTGCCCTCTCGTGCAGAACATCAACGTCCTGCCATTCTTCCCCGACCTGCACACCGAGGTGTCTAGGTCATAGAGGAAACCGGTATCATATAGAGTGTTCAGCCCACATACATCTGCATATAGTAATATATTAGGGCTGAGACACTATGGTTATGGGGCGATGCCGAAGATCGAAGAGACGCTTGCGAGCTATCTCTCGCCTTCAGCTGCATCATCCCTGGCATTTCCCCTCCGAAGGAAGTCGGTGCTTACCTCAGCACACGGTACCCGTCTTCCTTCGGTGCCCACAGGGGGCCGCGCTGCTAACCCCGCCGCAATGTCGGGGCGCAGAGGGTCTCTGCGGGCCACCTGAGGGTAACGATAATAGAGGTACCTTGAACTTTGACCCTGTTATAATAATAATAATAATAATAATGCGTTCAATTTATATAGCGCTTTTCAAGGCACAGAGTGCCTGAGGCTAGGAGCGTCAGGACGCTGTGGGTAGTCCCCTCCGAAGGGAAACGGTGTTTACCTCTGCCTACGGTACCCGATGTCCTGCGGCGCCCTCTGGGGGGCGCGCTGACAACCCCACCGCAATGCCGGGGCGCAGACGGTCCCCGCGGACCACTAGAGGGTGGTCCGCTCCCCCTTCGGGGGTCTCCCGAGCAGTCAAGTCAGTCGTTCCCTGCCGGTCCGCCGCTTCAGAGCACTGTGCTTGCTGTTCAAAGTACACCAGAGGCCAGCCTCGAGAGGCTGGTTCCCTTAGTAGATTTTCTAGACGAATGGAAACGTCTATCAAATATATCTCGTTGGGTCCTGCAGATAATCGAAAGGGGGTACGCCATTCAATTTAAAAGGCGGCCACCTCCTTTCAGCGGTGTCCTACCTACAGAGGTGGGCCCGGAGCAGGCTCTGGTGATGGCACAGGAAGTAGAGACACTCCTGCGAAAGGGGGTTATAGAGAAGGTTCCTCCTCCCAGCAGGGAGTCTGGATTTTACAGCCGTTACTTCATCGTGCAAAAGAAGGATGGGGGCTTACGCCCGATATTAGATCTGCGTCTATTAAATCGGTCAGTGGAAAAGAGATGCGTATTTTCATGTCTCCATCCTTCAACATTACAGGAAGTTCCTGAGGTTTGCCTTCGGGGGAGAGGCATACCAATATCGGGTACTTCCCTTCGGTCTAGCACTGTTATATCGGATGGCGGTTCAGCATCGAGATGCTGTTCTCGCACACATGTCGAAATTGGGGTTGAGGCTGAACGCCAAGAAGAGTGTGCTTTCTCCGGCTCAGAGAACCACTTTTCTAGGTGTGAGCTGGGACTCGGTAATTATGCGGGCGCAATTATCGCCAACACGCATAACATCGATCCTGGCAGCAGTCAAAGAACAGAAGCTAGACCGGGCCGTCACTGTGAAGCAGTTCCAGAAACTGTTAGGTCTCATGGCAGCAGCGTCCAACGTAATACCTTTTGGCCTACTGAACATGAGGCCGCTACAGTGGTGGCTCAAAACAAAGGGATTCTCCCCGAGGGGAAATCCGCTCCGCACGATCAAAGTCACGCGGGGATGCCTACGTGCTCTGGTCATGTGGATAAACCCGGGGTTTCCATCCCAGGGTCCCGTGTTGGGGGCTCATGTTCGTCGCGTAACGCTAACGACAGATGCCTCTCTCATGGGCTGGGGTGCGACCATGAGTGGCCTTTCATCCCAGGGTCTATGGCAGGAACATCAGTGGCACTGGCACATAAATCGGCTAGAGATGCTCGCAGTGTTTCTTGCATTGAAACAGTTTCTGCCTGACCTCAGGGGCCATCATGTGTTAGTCAGGGCAGACAATCACCAGGGGGGTCTGAGGTCCCGTCCATTGGACAAATTGGCACGTCGGATCCTCCTGTGGGCCCAGGGGAAATTGCTGTCCATCAGAGCAGTATATATCCCAGGGGTCCTAAATCAGGAAGCGGACATCCTGTCGAGGCAGGGGCCGAGGCCCGGGGAGTGGAGACTCCACCCCGAAGTGGTGGAGCTCCTATGGAAGGAATATGGGAAAGCAGAGATAGACCTATTTGCTTCGGCGGAGTGCACTGTCCTCAGTGGTTCTCTCTGTCCCATCCAGCCCCGCTGGGGTTGGATGCCATGGTACAGGAGTAGCCGAGGCTGCCCCTGTACGCAATTGTCTTGCTTCCAGGAGTTCTGGAGAGGGTACGCCGGGACGGGGCCCAGGTACTTCTAGTGGCTCCGTACTGGCCGACCAGAATTTGGTTCTCGGACCTGATATCTCTCCTGGAAGGCTCTCCGATGGAGATTCCGACCAGGAGGGACCTACTCTCTCAGGCGGGCGGGAGATTCCTGCACCCACGCCCAGAGTTGTGGAAACTGTGGGCCTGGCCACTTCATTGCGGGTAAGCTTTATTGATGCCATTAGAAAATAATAATAGTAATAATAATCTAATGCAAATACTCGCTGACGTTGACAATGCTCTGATAAAACAGCTCACTCGCACGTCAGCTCCGCTTTTGTTTACACTGATTCATTGCGCTCTTGCTCGTATATTTTGTATAGAATCATGATGTTTGTATGAGTCAGGGATGAAGTACGACATGTCTACCATCTAGTGGAGGGGAGGTTGAATGAAATTTGACACCCTATTTGACAAAATCGGCCGTTTTATTCAGTGACGCATCTTGTCGAGTAAACTTGACCGTGGCGCCAAGAGGGTTAATAAAGATCCTTTGAGTTTGGAAGTCTTGGAATCTCCTTCAGTGTGACATCAGCACGTAACAGAGAGAAAAGATGTAGGACATTTTAAGTTTTATGCGAAGAACTCTCCTCATATTTTTGCATAATGGTGTGTTTTAAAGGTAATGCTCAAACGGATCTTTATAAAAGTTCAAGAAGGTCCAAGTTACTGTTGGACCTTCTTTATAAAACTGTTCTCCTGAGTTGTAAGTCGCTTTGGATAAAAGCGTCTGCTAAATGCATAAATGTAAATGTAAACTAACTTGTCAACGATATCGGTGTCCTCCGAGCTGGTCGTGAGCTGAGTTTTCTTCATTCTCGCTCCACTTAACTCCGATCCTCCAAACCTGTCAGTCACTGACTGTAAACAACAGAGTGCAGCACCCAGAAGCCCGGTCTGCAATACACATGCGCAGAATTACGCATAGCGCGTAAGCATTATATCGAGAACTTATCGAACTGCTGTTATTATTTTATTGAGGAAAATTATATCGTGATAATTATCGTTACAGTTTTATCGCCCAGCCCTACACCATTATCATATGTATTTATTATTACTGACTTCTTAAAATAGTGTATTTTGTTTTTCCAAATAAAATTGAAGAGGGTTTTATCAACAGACCTACATATTTTGTTGTCCACATACAGAGAGAGTGCAGCATATAACCTAGAAATGCCCTCAGCCTTAGCAAGTAGTACTCTGCCTCTCAAGGTCAAGTCTCTCTGCAACCATGCGTTAAATCTTTTTTGGGCTTTTATTGGTACCAGCAGCCATATCACCCTGTAGCCCAAGACTGGTTTCCCACTGAAGCGAAGCAGGGCTGAGCTTGGTCAGTACTTGGATGGGAGACCAACTGGGAAAACCAGGAGCTGCTGGTAGAGGTCTTAGTGAGGCCAGCAGGGGGTGCTCACCCTTTGGTCTGTGTGGGTCCTAATGCCCCAGTATAGTGATGGGGACACTATACTGACAAAGAGCACCGTCTTTCAGATGAGACGTTAAACCGAGGTCCTGACTCTCTGTGGTCATTAAAAATCCCAGGATGTCTTTCGGAATAAAAGAGTAGGGGTGTAACCCCGGCATCCTGGCCAAATTTGCCCATTGGCTTCTGTCCATCATGGCCTCCTAATAATCCCCATATCCTGATTGGCTTCATCACTCGGTCTCCTCTCCACCAATCAGCTGGTGTGTGGTGAGCGTTCTGGCGCAATATGGCTGCCATCGCATCATCCAGGTGGTGCTGCACATGCTGCCCCCTTCTATGTAAAGCGCTTTGAGTGCCTTGAAAAGCGCTATATAAATTGAACGCATTATTATTATTATTATTATTATTATTATTATAACAGGGTCAAAGTTCAAGGTACCTCTATTATTTAGATTTTTAGTGATCATGATGCGTAAATATGTAACTTCAGATCTAACTGGAATATTGTAAAAGGAGGGTGCTGTGCAATCTTTAATAGACAACAACTCACATTGACTTATGTTTAGAATAAGTCCTGAAGCTTTAGATAATAGTTTTATATTATCAATTGCTATTGGGATTTTGGAAGCATCTCTTAAAAATAAGGTCATCCGTTAAGTGGCTAATAATAACTTCCCGATCTGCTATGTGGATCCCCTGAATACCACTTCCACAGATAAACGTTGAGAGTAGCTGCAAACAAAGTAAAAATAAATAGGGGGAAACGGGACGCCCTTGTCTGACTCCTTTAGATAAAATAAACCTTGGGGAAATGCCATTTTTTTTATTTAATCGAACAAATTCCATTATTGTAAAGGGTTTGAATTACTTTATAAAACATATTACCAAAACCAAAACTATGTAATAATTTAATAATAAATCGGTGCACTAAAGAATCAAACGCCATATATATAAATCTAAAAAAAGAATGAAGCTGTCCTTCTGTATCAATTCTGAGTAATCTAATAAATCAAGAACCAATTTTATATTATTAACAATATGCCTTTTATTCATGAAACCAGATTGTCTCATTGATTTCAGAACTCAGTACAGATTTCAGTCTTTTAGAAAATATTAGAGCTAAAATTGTATAATCATTGTTGAGTAGAGATACCGGGGCGCCAATTGTCAATTTCAATTTCACTAGCCGCGTTTCCATTACCTTCAAATTGCGCAAATTGAAATTGCGAATTGAAAATACGCCCAATGGAAACGCTGCAATTTCACAAAAACTCCCATATATCACAAAAAAGTTATCATGAGGTGGTATTTCCTTCAAATCGAAAAAGGACATTTTCGCAAAACTGCAATGGAAACGTTTTTTTTTTTTTTTTTTTTTTGCATTTACATGTCACCTGTTGCGGTGACGCATTGCTGCAACTAGCGGTGTCCATGGTTAACCGATTAACCAATTAACCATTAAAAATTGCGTAACCGAGTGAAACATTTTGCTCGGTTTAGTGGCGTCAATGACGTGCTTTGAATTTAGTTGTAATATATTTTTGCACCACAAGAGACCGCCAGAGCGCTCCCAGACATTTGCAATATCCACAAGAAGTCATGACCAGCTTTCTAACATGAAGCGGGCAAAGAAAAGTACAAGCGTGGGAGCACTTTAAAATTGAGAGTGACAAGATATCTTTAAACTCTTAAAACATTTATGATGTTCTAGTTTACTTCTGTGGAGTTGAGATATTTGTATCAGTCGCACTGAGACATTTCAAATGATATCAAACACATATAATACTGTATCGTGAGGATTGACACTGTAACGTCTCGGTTACGTATGTAACCCTCGTTCCCTGAAGGAGGGAACGGAGACGTACGTCAGAACTGAACCGACGAATTGGGATCTGAACTCAGAGACCTATCCACTTCGAGTGTATAAAAACGAGCCAATCGGAGATTGGCATGTGATCCGCACATTCCACGCTCCGCCCCGCAGCGCGGGTATAAATAGGAAGTGGAATGGCAGATCAATGCTTTTCTCAACTGAGGAGCCGAATACGTGACTGGGCTCATAGCTGAAGCACAGCACCTGGCGATGGGACGTAGGTCTCCGTTCCCTCCTTCAGGGAACGAGGGTTACATACGTAACCGAGACGTTCCCTTTCAGTCGGTCACGTTCGACGTACGTCAGAACTGAACCGACGAATTGGGATCCCTCTGGAACACGCCAGGATGCTGGCCCTTCCAGCGTCCTGCTTGAGCACACTGGACCGTCTAGTATGGTACGGAAGTCAGGGCTCCAAGCAGGGAGGTCAGTCACTGCTGTTTCTGGAAGACCCACTTAGAGTGACCATAGACCACTGGGAAGCGTACTCTCTCAGAAGAGGTACGCTGCGGGGCCACGTCCTTCAGGGAAGGAGTGGTGGCGGAATACACATAAGGACTACCCTGGCAGGGTAGTGCAACATATGGCAGTCTCTGGGGTGGTTCCAACCTAATTGTAGGGGGTAAAGAACACGCCCAGAGACGACAGAGCGGAGCTCTGTCAAGGGAAAGACACGGGGCAGCCCGAAGGGTAGCAGGTACCGTGGAGGAATACACATATGGGGTTACCGTGAGGGAACCGCTACATATGGAACCCAGCCTACAACCACGTTCCACAAGCATACGGGTGCAGGCCTAGCGTCAGACGGTCTGCAATGTCTGACACCGCATGGGGGGACGGAGGAGCTCTACAGGGTTAGCCGGTTTCCCGGGGAACACAACTGGAGACAATAAACGCACGTATCCGGCCCAGAGGGCGGGAGTGGCGTTGCAAGCCGACACTTAGAACGGGCACTTAGCGCTCCTGGCCACCAGGGGCGAGGATGCGGGAAGATACCGGCTCTACACGTAGGATATAAAATCTAGCGAACGTGTTAGGTGTCGCACAGCCCGCAGCTCTACAAATGTCTGTCAGCGAGGCGCCTTGAGCCAGCGCCCAGGAGGATGCTACACTCCTAGTGGAGAGAGCTCGCAACCCGAACGGGCAAGGCACGTCTTGGGACTGGTAAGCCAAGACTATAGCATCCACTATCCAGTGGGCTAACCTCTGCTTGGAGACAGCCTTTCCCTTCTGCTGGCCTCCGTAACAGACAAAGAGTTGCTCTGAGGTCCGAAAGCTTTGGGTCCGGTCAATGTAAGCGCGAAGAGCGCAGACCGGACACAACAAAGCCAGGGCTGGGTCTGCCTCCTCCGAAGGCAGCGCTTGCAGGTTCACCACCTGGTCCCGGAAGGGAGTGGTGGGAACCTTGGGCACGTATCCAGGCCTGGGTCTCAGGATAACGTGAGTTACCAGGCCCGAACTCTAGGCACGATTCGCTGACCGAAAGTGCGTGCAGGTCCCCTACCCTCTTGATAGAGGCCAATGCACTCAGGAGCACTGTCTTCATTGACAAGATCTTAAGCTCAATTGACTCCAAAGGCTCGAAGGGAGGGCTCTGAAGTGCTCTGAGCACTAGAGCTAAGTCCCAAGAGGGTATCGAGGATGGACGAGGAGGATTTAGTCTCCTCGCACCTCTGAGGAACCTGACGATTAGGTCGGGCTTCCCTACGGACTTACCTTCAACTGCGTCGTGGTACGCCGCTATTGCGGCGACGTACACTTTGAGGGTGGAGGGAGACAGCCTTCACTCCAACCCATCTTGCAGGAAGGAAAGCACGACACCAATCGAACACCTTCGGGGGTCTTCCCGGCGGGAAGAGCACCACTCAACGAACAGGTTCCACTTCAGTACATAGAGGTGCCTCGTAGAGGGGGCTCTAGCTGAAGAGATGGTATCTACAACTGCTTGTGGTAGTCCATCTAGAACCTCCGCGTCCCGTCCAGGGACCAGACATGAAGATTCCAGAGGTCTGGACGCGGGTGCCATAGAGTGCCCCGTCCCTGAGAAAGAAGGTCCTTCCTCAGGAGAATGGGCCAAGGAGGGGCTGTCGCGAGGAGAGTAAGTTCTGGGAAGCAGGTCCGGTTGGGCCAATACGGCGCAACTAGCAAGACCTGCTCCTCGTCCTCCCTGACTTTGCACAGAACTTGTGCAAGAAGGCTCACTGGGGGAAACGCATATTTGCGTAGGTCCCGGGGCCAGCTGTGTGCCAGTGCATCTGTGCCGAGGGTACCCCCGGTCAGGGAATAGTACCACTGGCAATGGGTCGAGTCCGGAGAGGAAAACAGGTCTACCTGTGCAGCTCCGAACTGGTCCCATATCAGCTGGACCGCCTGGGGGTGGATTCGCCACTCTCCCGGAGGTACTGGCTGCCGAGAGAGCTCGTCGGCTGTCTGGTTGAGCGCACCAGGGACATGAATGGCCCGAAGCGACCTCAGCTACTTCTGACTCCACAGGAGCAGGTGGCGGGCGAGTTGGAACATGCGACGGGAGCGTAGACCACCCTGATGGTTGATGTACGCAACGGCCGCCATGCTGTCCGTACGGACCAGTACATGCTTGCCACGTAGCAGCCCCTTGAGGCGGCGTAGTGCCAAGTGTACTGCTAGCAACTCGAGGCAATTGATATGCCAATGCAATTGGGGTTCCATCCACAGACCCGCAACTGCATGCCCGTTGTACGTGGCCCCCCAGCCCGTGGATGAGGCATCCGTGAACAGCACAGCATGCCTGTGGGCACGGCCCGGAGAAACGTCATGTCTGACCAAGGACTGAAGGTTTAGCGGCAGTACAGAGTCACTGGGACCCGGTACTGGCCGCTCCGCCACGCCCACCTCGGGACTCGGTCATGAAGCCAGTGTTGGAGCGGTCTCATATGAAGCAATCCGAGCGGCGTGACCGCGGCTGCAGATGCCATATGCCCCAGGAGCCTCTGAAAAAGTTTCAGTGGGACCGCTGTTCTGCCTTTGAACATATTCAAGCAGTTCAACACCGACCTGACTCGCTCCTCTGTGAGGCGCGCAGTCTGGTTGACCGAATCCAGCTCCATACCGAGGTAAGAGATTCTCTGAGTAGGACAGAGCTTGCTCTTCTCTCGGTTGACCCGAAGGCCCAACAGGCTGAGGTGACTGAGCACCATGTCCCTGTGTTCGCACAACTGCTCCCGAGAATGAGCCAGTCGTCGAGATAGTTGAGAATGCGAACGCCGCGCTCTCGGAGTGGAACAATGGCTGCCTCCGCGATCTTCGTAAAGACGCGGGGTGACAGGGACAGCCCGAAGGGCAGGACCTTGTACTGGTATGCCCTTCCCTCGAACGCAAAGCGTAGGAACGGTCTGTGTCGAGGGAGAATGGAGACATGGAAGTACGCGTCCTTCAGGTCGATCGCTGCGAACCAATCCTGGGGACGGATGCATTGAAAAATGCGTTTCTGCATTAACATCCGGAACGGGAGCTTGTGCAGGGCCCGATTCAGGACGCGCAGGTCCATGATTGGCCGTAGCCCACCCCCTTTCTTGGGCACGAAGAAGTAGGGACTGTAGAACCCTGTCTTCATCTCGGCTGGAAGAACCGGCTCGATCGCGTCCTTCGCCAGTAGGACCTCGATCTCTGACCGCAAGACTTGGGCATCGCTGCTTCGCACTGAGGTGAAGAGGACGCCCTTGTACTTGGGTGGCCGGCGCGCGAACTGAATCGCGTAGCCGAGTCTGATGGTACAGATGAGCCAACGGGACGGTCGAGGGAGCTGTAGCCACGCTCCCAGGGACCGTACCAGCGGGATCAATGGCACCACAGACATGCCCAGAGTGGGGCAGCGCAACGGAGTACTCTGGCTCGACCCGGAGTGTCGCACAAGCACTCCCGGTGCGGGCAGGGAGCGGGTGAGAAGGCCCGGAAGTGTCCTCGGAGCCCGCTCGACTGCTCGCTGCCCGGAGGCAGAGAGGTGGGATGCTCAGACCCGACTCGGGAGGCCCGTGGGCGGCCCGGAGTGTTGTCTGAGTATTCCCGGGAGGGGCAGAGAGTGGGTGAGAAGGCCCGGGGGCGTCCTCGAAGCCCACTCTGCTGCCCTCTGGTGAGGGGAGGGGAGGGAGGGAGAGACAAAGCCCGGAGGCGTCGTGAACTGCCACCCTGACCCTCTTGGGGCCCCGGGGGATAGGAAACTGCTCTTTTTGTGAAAATGTGGGTACCGCCGAGCTCCGGAGAGCTGGCGGCAGATGTAGTGTACCAGTCGGGGCCCCCCGGTCCTCCTCCGGGGGGTGGGGGAGGGATGCGGACATCATCTCCCGAAGAGCAGCTCCTGTCCTCCCTGGGCTGCCTGTCTCAGGGCCGCTTCCCCTTGCGCTTGCCGGCAGGCTTAGCGGTCTGGACAGGTTGGGCGCCACCCTTGCGCCTGGCACCCTGCTTGGCCGGTGGAGGCTGCTGCTTTGGCTTGGCAGGGGCGGAGGCGACGAGCAGGCGGGGGAGCTGCGGCCGTCGACTGGGTGGAGGCAGCAGTGGGTCGCCGCGGCAGGATGTTTCTGATAGCCTCTGTCTGCTTCTGGGCCACCGAGAACTGCTGGGCAAAGTCCTCGATGGCGTCGCCGAAGAGGCCGGCCTGACAGATAGGGGCGTTCAGGAATCGCACCTTGTCCGCATCACGCATATCTGCCAGGTTCAGCCACAGGTGGAGTTCCTGGACCACCAGCGTGGCCATCGCCCAACCCAGGGAGCGTGCAGTGACTTTCGTCGCTCGGAGAGCGAGGTCCGTCGCCGCACGCAGTTCCTGCATAACGCCCTGGTCGGAACTTCCCTTGTGCAATTCCATGAGCGCTTTGGCCTGGTAGACCTGCAGGAGCGCCATGGCATGCAATGCCGATGCGGCTTCTCCACAGGCTGTGTAAGCCTTGCCGGTTAGCCTGGACGAGAACTTACACGCCCGGGAGGGGAGAGGCGGGGCACCACGCCAGTCTGCAGCGGTCTTGGGACACAGGTGCATCGCCACCGACCGCTCGACTGGAGGGATTCCCGCGCAACCCTTCACCGCACCGCCATCAAGGGAAGTGAGGACGGAGGAGTCTGTCGATCGCACACGAGCGCTATACGGCACTGCCCACGACTTTGAGATCTCCTGATGCACTTCCGGGAAGAAAGGCACCGGGCGGGGCGCTGAGAACCAGCACGGGCCGTCCCGAGAAACCAATCATCCAAACGCGAAGGTTCGGGACACGGTGGAGGGTTCCACTCGAGCCCTACGCTTGCGGCGGCCCGGGAAAGCATAGCCGTAAGCTCTGGGTCAGACTCGGGCAACACTGTCACACCCGAAGGGGGTAGCACAGCCGAATCCTCATCCTTAGAGCCCATTAGCTCGTCCCCCGATGCTGCGACCGACATCCTGTTAGAGCCCTGCACGGGCCTCAAATCTAGGCCCTAGCCCGGCCCTGGCCCGAGACGCTGAGGCCCTAGCCCGGCCCGTGTCCGACAGCTTATCAAAATTCTCGGCCCGAGCCCGTTTTTATTTTTCAGCCATTAAAATAGTTCTGTTTTGTTTTTAATGTCAAAGTAGTTATATTTCGTTTCGTTTCTTTATTGAGTTAATTTAGAAAAATGTTTAGAGCATTTTTTTGTTTGTTAAATTATAGTTTTAATTTTTTTTAAGTGACGACCAAGCGACCAGCGGCCGACAGAGAGTTAACCGCATATTAAATCTATTTAGTCTCTCAAATCAGCTCTTGACTTGTCTTGCCTATAATAAAATCCATAAATATAAAACACTTCAAGCATCACAATGTTAATTTCGCCAACTATTACCACCACAGTAGCCTAAAAGGCATTTTTGACGAGCTGAGGCAGGCTGATTCTGCTCGCGGCTCTCGCAAACGGAGCTAAACAATCTAAAAACAAATAATAAAAAAAAGAACATGCAGGTTGTCTTATAGCCTACCTTACACCTACGCAAAATGAATATAAATCCGATCTTCAATTCCCGTGGTATATGCTCATTTAACGGAGTTTACAGCAACCGAAGCAAAAGATTCAAGATGCATTTTATTCAGCAGCTTATTTCAAATTCAAAGACCACATAAGAAAGCGCGCACTGGTAAGATCATAAGTCTCATTCATTTTTATTGAAGATGATTGTGTTTTTGAGCATCTAAGACTTATTTTAAGTTTAATTTACGGCCATTTGCGTTGGCTTGCAGTAGTCATTTGCGGCGATGCGTGCAGCGCCATCATATCTATCTGACTACAACATATAGCCCATAACACGCTCACACGTTTATTTTTTAACCGTTTGCCAGGAGTAAAATGTATACATGTTGTTTAAACAACCAGATAGGCTACATTTACATTTGTCCAGTTTCGTCTGAAATGCTTTCATCCTTCTGAATTGGTTTGTTTAGTGATTGGACTACATTGATAGCCCTGTTCATTAATAGCAGCAGACGCCCCGCGGATGACACGCAACAGAAACGCCACGCTCACACCACGCTTGCAGTGCGTCTCCGGCCTTAACTCTAGCAGCTGCGCTGAAGAAACGCGCGCTGCTGCTGCTGGCGCGGACTCTGAACATGCTCTGAACACTGTGCGAGCCATCTTGACAGTCGCGTTAGCTATTATGGTCTCGTGTTCACCAGCGCAGAACATCTCATTGTTCCTTTTAATTAATAAAATAAATATAAAAAGAAGGAGAAGCCTCAAAAAGGCCCGAAGCCCGGCCCGCGTTTTAGGTATGACGTGAAAATTGGCCCGAAGCCCGGCCCTAGGGGCGTAAAAAAGTCGGGGCCCGTCGGGCTCGGGCATAAATGCAGGGCTTTACATCCTGTCTTCCGCCGGAGCCCCGAAGGAAAAGGCTGGCACTCCACGCGAGAGGTCAGCACGCTCTTCTGGGAACTCCACCGGCACAGTGGAGGGGGGAGGGGCGCGAGGAGCCATTTGACCCGTCGGGTTAGCCCTGACCGTCACCCTCAGGTCCCCACCCAAGTCATCAGCCAGAGTAGCAGCCCTCTGCTTAGGCGCAGAAGGACCGCTAAACCGGGGGATGCGCGAAGGTGCTCCACCTGCTTTGAGGTATTGGAGTCTGGACCTAAGCACTGCGATGGTCATGTTCCCGCAGTGGGCTCAACGTGCTGAACGCCCAAACACGTGAGACAATGAACGTGACCATCAAGCGGGGACAGAAAGCGACCGCACCCAGAAACACACGGTTTGAATGACATCTTGAAAAAGACGCAGGGTCAAACCGTGTTGCTCTTTTAGGATGGAAACTGCTCTTTTAGATTGTGCTGAAGCACTCAGGGAGATGACCGCGGTCAGCACGCAGTCCACAGTACAAGCCTGCGTGTGACACTCAAAGGAAACGCCCAGCGAACCAACAATAAAGCTCTTTTGTGAGTGGTGTTTTGAATGCAAACGATTGCAACAAGGTCGGTCTCTCGCTGAAGCGCGGTTACACCCGCACTGGCAGTTCCTTCCTCTCTCAAAGACTCGAATTTAAACACTCTTCCTGGCAACAGCAATGTACTGTTCGGCTCCGAAGTTGAAAGCATTGATCTGCCATTCCACTTCCTATTTATACCCGCGCTGCGGGGCGGAGCGTGGAATGTGCGGATCACATGCCAATCTCTGATTGGCTCGTTTTTATACACTCGAAGTGGATAGTAGGGCTGGGCGATATGGCCAAAATTTCATATCCCGATATAGCTCATTTGATATCCCGATAACGATATACATAACGATATAGCAATTTTTCTGTTAATTCAGTTTATGAATAGTCTATACAAAATTGCAATGTGGAAATGCAGTTTGAAATGATATACAAAACAAATAAAGGTAGTATGGACTACATTTTTATTTTATTTAGAACCTTTTTTTCAAGCAAGACTGTTGGTAAAGTTAACACCTGCCTAGGGGATGTTAACCGATGACCGTTTGACCGATGGCTGACCGTATCAACGTTAACCGATCAAAGTTGTCGGTTAAAATAAATAAAAAAGTGATCTCTAAATTAGGCTATTATACAGTGGGCTAAACGCTACAGTTAGCCGTCTCATTCCAAAATCTTTTTGTGTGATTGAACATATCCCTCGCACTCAATTCTTCATAACTGGCCTGTTTGTACTTAATAAACCAATAAGAACATTTGGCGCGAGGTCACAGCGTTTGGGTTTGCGCGCTCACAAGGTTTGCAAAAAGTAAACACTCGAGCTTAGAGTCAGAGCAGACGACAGGATGAAGCGTCATTCCGCATAAGATGGGCTTACATTTGGAAATATATTACATCTTCATTTCAGTGGTAACACATAAGGTGTTGATCGTCTTTCTTTATTATTGTTAGCTCTAACTCGAACTAAAGCGGCGTCTCTTCGGAGCTGTCATTTTCTTAAATGAGCCGCGGCAATGTTTCAAATGAGCTTCTAACGCTAGACAAACGCCTTTATTTTCAACGCGATCACCTTAACCAAACCATTTCGAAACTAAGGAGCCATTTGTCCTCTGATTACAAACAATCTCCTCTGCGGCGCGTTTGCGGGACTCGTGTTTCGCGCTGTGGGGGATTTAAAAAAAGTGACGTGAGTGGAAGGGAGGCGGCAGCGCGTGTGTGTGTGTGTGTGTGAGAGAGAGACAGAGGGAGCGCGGCTCGCGGCTCTTATTTCAAATAGCGCAGCATATTTTAAACTAATCGGTTAACCGGTTTCAACCGGCTAATGAGGCTCGGTGGTCGGTCAAGAAAATGTTTAGTTTTCGCCATCCCTACACCTGCCATTAAAATATTTCAATATATGGCTATGGTGTGCCACGCGTAAAAGCCCGCTGAAGCGTCTGTGTCTGAAGTGTGTTTCGAGCACTTTTGCCACCACTCTGGCATCATTACTCTGATAATTACCCTGGTCTGAACCGCGTCTACTACCGTCTTCCTCCATGTGTGTTTATGTATTGCAGCGTGCATGGGCATGCCGTGGCGTGAGGTGCATCTTGACGTAAAATTCTGCCATAAACGCCTTATCGTGGCGTAAGCGATAGAGCCCTTAAATAAAACGATAGACATTTTCTATCGTCCAGACGATATATTTCGTCATATCGCCCAGCCCTAGTGGATAGGTCTGAGTTCAGATCCCAATTCGTCGGTTCAGTTCTGACGTACGTCGAACGTGACCGACTGAAAGGGAACAAAGAGATTTCTGGTGCATTTCAGGTGATCTCAAGTTTGGGGGAATTTTCATGTGAAAGGAAAGGCATGTAAATTAGAGTCATTCATAGATGGTTCACTCAGTGTGATGTCGTCTCGGACAGAGACGCTAACTGTATGAATGAGTTCAGATGTTAATTTCCTTTGTTTTCTCAGAGCGATTAGACATTTCGGCTAGGGATGTCCCGATCCGATCACGTGATCGGAATCGGACGTTACATCCCGATCAGGACTCGGATATATATGTATATTCTGGGGTGAGAGACAAAGTGAGCACTTGCACCGCGGTTCATCTCACATCTGATGACGCAATAATATAGGTTGTAACTTGAAAATAATGCTTTATGTAACGTTAGGCGGCTATGTTTCTGTAGATGGATACGCGCTGGCTCCTCAGTGATACATTACAACAGCGCTAATAAAAGAAAACCGTGGGCAAAACGGTCTATCTGTGTAAACTTTGTTCAATTCATGCGAGTGCTGCCGTATTTTCATTGAATATGAGCAGCCATTTTCACTGTCATGTGTAAAGAAGACGCGAATGAGAGCGCGCGCGCTGATCTGTCTCTGTGCATCATCCGAAAGCGCGCACTCGTCTCACAGCGCGCAAATATTGAGTTCTCTTTCAAGTCTTGTGGTTAAACGGACCAACTCACACAAGAAGTATGTCAACATGTCCATCTTGATGAGTATCCAAGCAGACATATAGTCTGAATATGCTTAAAGAGGACTTTATGCAGCCGAGAAAGACGACGCAGAGCCTTCCATTAGGTCTTAAAGGGGCAGTAGCCGTGCTGTCTGTTTAATGTCAAACAAAAGATAAGGAATCAAATCACCCACTGCTCTTGATTGAATAGCTTTTGTAAGGATTAGTCTTTAATTTAAACAGTTAAATATGCATTTTACATTTGATTAGCCTACTTTATTCAATTTCTCTACCTAAAAACTAATGTTACACCTATAAAAACCTGAAAAGCATTGTTAATTACACTTCAGTCAAATTACACTTCAAATATTTTTCCACAAAGTTAATTTATGTCATTGTAGGCAGTTATCATCACAATGATTTCATTTCAAGTGTTCGTTTTTTAAATAAGTTTAGTTTTAGTTAGTTATTTGATGCTATAAAAACGGCTGTGTGATGTCATGATTGACAGCTGAGATCGACGTCTTCTCTGAGTGAAGAAATTGTCACTGAGGCACTAACAGACTTTTTTCGGGATTATTGGGAGCAGATTATTTAATTTAATTTCCATAACTGTTTATTTCACACCAACATAACTAATTGTTCTGCATCTGCAAGTCCGGTCCAGGATTTTTTTAAATTTTAATGTTGCACTAAAATCCAAAAGTGAAGAGTTTGTTATTTATTACTTGATTGTTCAAGCTACCTCACAGAAGTGCTCTGTTTGTTAGAGTTGTTGAGTGTTAAAATAAGGTGAATAAAATAAAAAATAAGGAACATGCTGGTTTGTTTTTTCGCTCTTCTTTATTCTTTTTTTATGTATTATAGAAGTATCGGATCGGGACTCGGTATCGGCAGATACTCAAAATCAAATGACTCGGACTCGAAGGCAAAAAAACCTGATCGGGACATCCCTAATTTCGGCATCTACTAGGTTTTTCCATCCTTACAAAAGTATCCTTCTCCGAAACTTTATTTGTAAAATGATAATACATTTCCATAATTCTGATGAATTTTAAATGATGGATTCTCCTGAAATGGCCCATATAGCCCAGAAGTAAATGCGATTTAGCCTGATAAATAAAAAGGATAGCACGTTATTCATGGATGTGCATTTATTGCATGCCTAAAACTACATGACATGTCTCAAATGCATATGCACAGTTAAGTTAAATGACTACGTTCAAATAAGTGCTTTTGCACAGAATGCACGAGGCAAAATAACCACAATATTAACAAAAACAATAATATAAGAGTGCAGTTTATTTGTCAATTAGATGCGCGAGCAAGTTGCGTTCATTACTATCAACATTACACTCGGTCATTAAGCTGTACTCTAGTCTAGGCGCATTTTCTTTCAGTTATCAATGGATTAAAGAAAATAAAAGAAAATATAAAATTAAAATAAGACCCTCACATCTGCATCTGTAAGCAGTGCTCAAAACCTACCGTTGTGGACAACAGAACCATTTCACAATTTAAAATTATGGAGTTTTTGTGTGCAAAATGTAGCAAACTTGTCCACGATGCAGGATCACAGAAGGAAAAAATAGCCGCGTTTCCATTACCCTTCAAATTGCGCAAATTGAAATTGCGAATTGAAAATACGCCCAATGGAAACGCGGCAATTTCGCAAAAACTCCCATATATCGCAAAAAAGTTTTTACGCTCTCATGAGGTGGTTTTTCAGGCAATTAGAAAAAGGACATTTTCGCAAAGCTGCAGTGGAAACGTTTTTTTCGCATTTGCATGTTACCTGTTGCGGTGACGCATTGCTGCAACATAGGGCCTATATATTATATTTTTCACTCAATTGTGTCGTAATAACAAGATAATGTAGCTAAAAGGACATATATTTTCTCCTAATAAGGACTACAGGCTATATATACTGTAATTAGGCTGGCTCTTTCTGTTTTAATACATTTCTTGAATATATGTCTTATAGTTTCAGCCTTACTCAGGCCATCCTTAAAAATATTCTTGTTTGCCGTAACCCGACCGACCCTGTCAATTTAGGGCCGACTCAATTATTTTTTTTTTTTTTCTTTTAGTCCGACCGACTTGCCGGTTGTAAATTTGCATTAAGACCGACCAATTTCTTTTTTTACTCTTCAAACATCTAATACAAAAGTAATAAAATAATATGAATATATTTGAGTAAGTATTATAAATATATAAATTGCCTGGGTCTACATACGAAGGCTACGTTCTTTATTTTATAGAAAAACCCGTGACGTCATCTATGTTTACACTAAGGTTAACGGATGTCTATGCTATGGCCTGCACGTGCGTTCGTTTCGGCTCATTCTCTCATTCACTGTAACGTTAGACTATTAAAGCCCTGTCGGGGATTTCGCCGCATTGTGTTGACAGGAGTCAGGACCATGGACACGTTACACACAGGCAAGTGCACTGCAGAGGGGAGGGCTTTCGGGGTTTGAACCCTTGCCCTTTTTGAAAATTAATCAAAAGTGCCCCTCTCAACATTCATCATTACTATATTGTGGCCAATAAAACAGAATTTGAATTATAATTAATATAACAACGTGTACAAAACAGTAACAAATGGCGAAAAAGCCGTTTATCTTGTCTCTGTCAGTCTGAAATATCGTTGTCATAACGCGTTGCTATGGGTAGCGTGTGTTTTGCTCGACCGCAGCGCGAGGTGGGAGCGGCGGCACTGGTTGTAACTTGAAAATTAATGCTCTATGTAAAGTTCTTTCGATGGATACACGTGCTGGCTCCTCAGAGACAGGCTACACTACAACAGCGATAATAAAAGAAAAACGTGGGCAAAACGGTCTATCTTTGTAAAGTGTGTTCAATGCATGCGAGTGCTGCCGTATGACCAGTCATTTCGCCGTCATCACCCAGTATATTCGCCAGAAGACGCGAATGAGAACTCTGCAGTGTGAGAAGCTGTCTCTCTGCGCTGGTACAAAAGCGCGCGCACGTCTCACAGCGCGCAAATATTGAGTTCTTCAAGTCTTGCGCTTGAACGGACAAACTCACACAAAAAGTATGTCAACATGTCGATCTTGATGAGTATCCAAGCAGACATAGTCTGATGCCTTAAGTGAACTGTATACAGTCGAGAAAGAAGAGCATATCCCTGTATTACCTGAAAAGACGAGCATATCCCTGTATTAGGTGTTATAAGGGCAGTAGGCTTTACTGCTGTCTGTCAAACAAAAGATAAGGACATCACTCACTACTCTTGATTGAATAGCTTTTGTAATTTTAAAAAGGATTGATCTTTGACTGAAAAAAGGTTGGGAAACACTAATTTAGTGAATGGCTGTGGCTCGACGGCAGGAAAAACAATCACGATTTTTAAACCTTTTTCATTATTAATGTTAATCAAATCTATTATTCTAAATGTAGGCTGTCAAGAAGGAGGAAAGAGGGGCAGTGTCTCTTCAAAAAAACAGAGACAATACATAATATTACAAAAATAAAATAACGTCTGAAAAAAATGCTCTGCCATTGTCTGTGATGTTTGTTTACTTTAATATTTACCAGTAAAGAGAAGGTTATAGCTGCTTAATTAATTGAATTCATTAAAAAAAATCTTTTTAATATTTAAATACACTAGTCTATATCACCATATGCGTTGGTTTAGCAACAAGTGCAAGCCACTTCAGAGACACAGATAGTTGCGTGTTCTGAGTTAGCACAATCGAGCGTAAAAATACGAATACATATACATATCATATACAATACATATCACTGGAAAATACTAAAACGGGAACATAGCGGGAAAAGAGCTAAATTACGTGAGAAACCCGGAAAAAAGGGAGGGTTGACAGCTATGAGAAAATGACAGCTAGCGGTGGTTGGAACATTTTCTTAATGAATGCACCTAAAATGTATGCAATAAACATGTTTTTGACAAATATTTCAATTTGTTTGTGGTCTATATAGCCTGCAATTAGCCTATGCGCCCGAAGGCACGACTTGAAGACCCAGTCAGTTTAAATTCATACCTACGTAATCCCCATCACCAAAAATTTACTTTTTTTTTTACATTAAAATTTGAAGAAAAAAAATTTGACCTACCTACCGACCCTTTTTTAAAAAATTTTTACTGTTACTGCAAACCAAAATATTTTTAAGGATGGCCTCAAAGGCAGAGGAAACAGGCCAGTTACGCACGTCAATCCATTCCAGACGATCTTAGTTTGCTTCTTATCTAATAAACAGGCAATTAATTGATGAAACATCGATCAAAATAAAAATACAATTTATACAAAACTAAATATATTTCTTAAGAAAGACTTTCTAGAAAATAAAACTCGAAGTGATCAAAATCATGTGACTCTCCAGGTCTCAAACATATTGCGATTCTTACTCATGCTGCTCACTTTTCATAATCAACATATTCATTAAAATAATAATATTACAGGCTAATGTTTAGTCCTAAACGCAGCCTATTTAGTTTCGTAGTTAGGCTATGTTTTCTTTAACCCATGGCCGATAAAAGCGCCGGCGTTCTCATTTTTTCCTTCTTCCTTTAAGAGAGATGAAACAATTTACAGTACTCTTGTCATTTTTAGCTCTACAGATGAGTTCAAGACATAATTATAAACTATAAACTGTCTATTTTTATTTGTGGACTCGGGGAACTAATTATTTTGCATGCACTCACTCCAAACGCGGTCTCCATTTCAAAAAAAATATTTTGTTTATTAAATGCCAATTTTTTCTTTTCTAAAGCATTTCTAAATTCAGTTCATATGCCCATCAAACGCAATATATAGCCCAAATAACGAAAGTGGTAAAAATAAAAAAAAAACATTTGCGTTACCATGCAAATTCAAACATTTCGCTCTACTCTATATGCGTGAACCTGGCGCGCGTAAAAGTCGATCATTCTTTACAGATGACGGTTTGTTTGGAGAGAAGACGAGACGGAGTTCTTTATTAAACTCATAAAAGACAATATAGGATTACAGTAATACTGGATTCTAAACACAGAAATGCTACATTATCATGAAGACCTTGAAGCAGATCTGACACACACACACACACACACACACACACCTCATATCCGTGCTGCTTAAGTAACCTAAGGAGCTTTCCTTGCCATTAATGCTTGGATAACACACACGTCTCCTTCCAGTAATAATAATGGCTAGTGTGGTGGATGGGATATACAAACCTACCAAGTGCCATCGTTTTGGAATGACCTATCGCGAGAGGAAAGTAATATGTTTTAGTCGCATAACTGCAGCTATGGAAACACTGTCATTTCGCAACAGTTTTTTATCGACATTTAAGAAATATCGCAAAAGTTTTTCGCAAATCTGTAATGGAAACGCGTCTAATGACAATAAACACTATTAAACTAAGTGAATGAAAGGTATAGTAATAACCAGCGATATGCGTTCACATATGGCTTTGAACGTTTTGAACGTTTCATACCATAAAAATAAGTAGTTAGAATTACGTTCTAGTGACGTCATCACGCAATGACGCAAAAAAAACCAGCTGAATTGCTTTATTTTTCATTATTTGAAACGAACTGTTCAAAAGAACCTTTTGCAAAAATTAAATAGACTTCCAATCATTATTAGTGAGCGAGCGACAAGTGAATAAAGAGGAGTCGATTCCCAGCCCTATTTAAAACAGCCATTCGTTTTTGTAATCTCAATGTTGTTCATCACAGCACCAAATACAAGACGTAATAGGCTATTTATTTTCAAACTTAAACATTATGTTTTAAATCAGCACTAGGTAACTTTTTAACCTTCATAATATATTTTTTAAGACTCTTGTGATGATAAATCGACTTACAATAGGTTGAATGACACGTCTGCCATAGCCTGATGGGGTCTGTATCGTTTTTAATCGTACTTTTAAACTTCGGGTTTCGGGTAGTAACCCGAGAAAAAAAAGAACTACAAAATTCGACTGCTTTACGGCATATACGTCACTTCCACCAACACAAACACTTCCTTACATTCGGACGTGCGAGCCCAACTTTGACCGTCGGATAATATAGTCATGTCCGAAGCAGCACAGACACATAAGAAAGAAAAGGTTTTGTTGGAGGAAAGCAATAAGAGGAAATGAAAAAGTGATGTGATTAAAGGCAGGACGAGGATCAACATGTGACCAGCGTTTGCTCGTCGGCGTGAGCTGAATGAGGCGTGCCCGACCGATGCTGTCCTGCTTGTTACGGTGATTACCGACCACTCAAACACTGAACTGAAGTATCATATAGATTCTGGAAAACGCTAACCAATAGACTACTATAATGACGCTGGCTTGTAAACGTGAGCATCGTGATTATTTGGCGTTTGAAAAAAATAAAACCCATGAAATGATATTCATATGACATGCTGAAACATATGCCACTGACTGTACCTGGGATGAAGACATTTCCCATGCGCCGCCAGAAGAACACCTGCATGTGAACTCCTCTTGCAGTTTTCAGGGGAACTGTTAGTGCTGCACCGACCCGCGGGATGCTTTTATGAAGTTATTTGGCCCGCCCCGCACCACTGGATATATTTTTACAACCCGCCGCGCACCCGCGACCATTAAATAGACATACGGGGTCCGCGGGTTATGAGACGAACCGCGCATCACTAGTTCAGGGCTATCAGGGTTGTCATGTCAACAAATGCACGCGCGATGGCATCCCCTGATGTAGGATGACAGATCTTACGACAGTAGTAGAGGACATTATTTTTTCCAAACTGTAGGGGGACCCCAAGAGCAAAAGTAGCCAAGTGGGGCTTTAATATGAAAATGTGTCTTATCCTAACAGTAAGTCAATTATATAACTGCCGGGGATATTACATTTGAGATGTGTCAACTTTGTGTGTGGGTGTCCTGAGTGTGGGTGTGTGTGTGTTCCCTAACTTTCCCTAAAGCCATAAATCCTGGTCCTTGTGGGGACATTTGTTAGTCTCTTTGAGGAAAACTGCTTATAAATCATATCCTAATGTATGTTTTCTGAAAATGTAAATATGCAGAGGAAGAACATGAATACCTTCACGCATATGAGGATGTAGATTATGGATCATCAGTGGATGAAGATTCGAGTAGATCTGGAGGTTCAGTCGGAGGAGACGACAAAGACAACGGTGGAAAATTCTATCAGAGCACAAAAACAGAAAGTGATGGAGGAGGTTTGCCAAAGTCGGTTTTTCTAAGAATATGAAAAACTATGGTAGTTATAGTCATTTTCTGTCTCTTCTGCACCGAAACAATTATTTATTAAAAGTTTGTACACTGTAAAAATAAAAAAACATTAAAGTAAAATATCTTATCTGAAAGTGCAAAAACAATAATTTTACAGAAATTTACATTAAAAGTTTTAGTGAAAACAGATTTTTCATTGTTTAAATCAAGATATTTTACTTTCATTTTACAGTTTTTGTTTGTTAGCCGTAGCTGCCAGTCTTTTACCATTTTTTACGATTTTTTTAAAGTGTAAAACCGTTCTTTTACAGATTTTTCCTAGATTATAATGATCTAACACCCTCAATAAAGTGACAGTACTAAACATTCAGCAAAACAGTTATTTTACAGATTATTACAATAAAAAAACATTCAATGAAGTGTTAAGGAGGAATTGAAAAACTAAAAATTGAATTTAGCTTGTAAGGTAGGGTTACTAATATCATGATTGTACAATGTCATTATTTCACCTTATAACAAAATAATAAAAAAAATCTTTAATTTGTTTAAATAAAGTTGTTTTACTTTAATTTTATGTTTTTTGTTTATGTCATTTAGCTTGAAAGGTAGGGTTACTAATATCATGATGAGGTCATTATCTCACCTTATAACAATTTGTGCCGTTTACATTTTAGCATGTATTTTCCAAAATCAGTTTTATATGGTTTTCCACCATTTTTTTACCTTTTAATTTAGAATCCAAACTATATAGTGTAATTAGAAAAATAAATCAAAACATACAACAGAAGGTCCATGATCCTGCACCAGAGGACAGACACAGCAGATAAAGAGCAATCCTCTTCCAAATCTCCAATCAGCTGGATCCTTAAAAGAAAGAAAGAAAAATACATTGAGTCCCTGAAAAGTCCTTAAAAAGGAAGGAGTTAACTCAGTAGTTTCTTAAGCTGGTGCCCCTTTAAGAATGAATGCACAGACATGCATCCAGATTCCCCCACGTTAACTTAATTTTAGATTTAACATTTGCATTTAAATCAAGTGAATACCTCACATGACTAAAATAATTTTGTGTGCATTTTACCAAAGGATAATTGATTTTGGGAGTGCATGCTGTCTGAGAGACATGTCCCGCTCTTTATTCTTCATTCATGCATGTTTCTTTATCAAAATGTCAGTGACTTTAAGTAGTAACTTACACTCCATGATATGAAAAGATACTGCAAAATCTCTAGTCAATATCATCGTCACCGCGCCCAGCCCTGTCTTAACAGTATTACAACATAAAACACAAAATATGTACATTAATCACGATTAGCATATCACTTCAGTGAATTATATCTTGATGTGACAGTAGAAAAAATATAAAGGTAACTTATTTACCTTCTGCTGCTTGCCTTCTGTTGTCCGCCATTGGTAACTTGAATGTGTGTTCATCTTCATGTTTTTTCGTTCTCAGTCGACATCCCACAATCAAAATTTGTCCAAAATAAGATTTTAACAGATGTAAAATGATCTATGTAAGTTAATGCTATTACTATTGGACCGACTGAAGCAGTCTACTGCAGATTAGAAGCCGCGTCTGAACACTCTCCACCGGCAACGGCTGTATATTCAAACCTGAGCGCGAGCGCCGGTAGAAGGCGCGGACTGCTGTCATTGGCCGGATGACGTTCAGATTGACCAATCACGCTCAAATTTACACAGAAACGACCTGTTTTAAACTACAGTTGGCAAATGTGTATATTTATTTTTATTTGCGGTTATATTTAATTTAATTTAGTCAAATGGTGTTTTGTGGTGTGGGCAGAGGCCTGGAAGTTTCAGCCTGGAGAGCAGTGCAGATTTGTTCTCTTTACAAACAGATTATTGTTTGATATAGTTTGCTATATAGCTTGCTATATTTGTATCAAGAATTACAGCGTTTGAATGTAAAAAATACACCTATACTGTAAAAAAGAAGGAAAAAAAATTAAGAAATTAGGAAATGGTCAAATGACAAAATTAAAGAAAAGAAAAAATCCATAGCTGCCAGTCATTTGACCATTTTTTTATGATTTTATTTTTTACAGTGTAAATATAAAACTAATAAGATTTACTTTAAAATTACAAAGAATAATGTTAAATTGTTAGTATGGACATAAACCTTTAATATAATGAGCCAAAAATGTTATTACAGATTATTTTTGTTATTTAACATACATTTGTATGTAATTTATGAAAACAGAAAAATTATACTGTGTAAATAATACAGCAATTTTCCTGTATAAAAAAATTAGAATTACTGTAATTTGTCATTAATGATACAATCATTAAAATAATGGTAAAGTTATTAATTTACAGATATTGTATGTAATTTTACATGAATTTGTATGTTATTTATGAAAACAGAAAAATACTGTATAAATAATACAGTGATTTTCCTGTATAAAAAATGAGAATTACTGTAATTTGTCATTAATGATATACTCCCTAAAATAACAGTCAAATTGTTTATTTACAGATATTGTTTGTATACCCTTCAAGTTTCAAGTCAGTGTTCAATAAATAATTAAGTTTAGAAATTTTGTGCATCCACTTATTATTAGTGTGACATTTTATCATACAAATGAAGGGGAAAACTTCAAAATATTGGCCATCGGCTGAACCTGACATCGGCATCAGCTATAGAAAAACCCATATCGGTTGATCTCTAATTACTTTTACAGCCAATCAGATGAGAAAGGCTTCACTCAACCATATTTGCATACAGACGTTATAAAAGAGTTTTACACTCTTAAAGAGACAGTTACATACAAACCCAAACCTGTGTAAGTGCTCTATTAAAGGTTATTCTGTAAAGATAACGTTCACATGTGTACTTAGAGCGCCAGGCTGGATTACACAAGGACAGTACACCTCTTCAAAAAGTACATCTGCAAATATAAAACCACTTTTTGGCAGAAGAGTCTGCTGTTTAAGTTTTTATTTAAAATGTTTGTGATTTTAACATAACAGTAATTTTTTTAATGCTTTGCCACTTGCTTGAGCAACGTAATAAATAAATCTATAACTGACAAACCATTTTCAGTAACAACATTTGGATTTGAAATTAAATTAACAAATGTTGTGTTTGTGGTATACAGCCGACTCTTGTGCCTTTTCTTTTGCATTAAATCTTTATATAAGATAATCCTGAAGAACTTCATGAAGAACTTGTTTTTCCACCTCCATGAAGAGACGAGTGCCATTCATTATGTCGCCCTGTTGAGGTAAGATGCAGTTTTCCTAGCTTTACCCTGGACTAAAGCCATATGTTGACTGTTTAATTATATGCATTTATGATTTTCTTTCAATTTTGATTTGAAGGTGTTGGTGTTGTAATGGAGCCAAGCTCAGGTAAGAATTAAATTACATTCAAACATATGGAACAATTTTCCCTCAATGATTTATGAAATATTAGCCAACAGTAGGCAATAGTTTACTTTAAGTCTATTAAATTATATTTCACTGCGCTCTTACATTTATGTTTAAAAGTGGCATTGAACTTATAAAAGTCTAGATGAGCTGGTAGACCAACTTCAACATGATCAACTACACAAAAATGTCCTCATGGGTTTAACCATGTCCTCATTGAGAAAACACAAACACGTCATATAATTACCTCAGGTGTCAGGTTTTTCTAGTCAAGAGCAGTGAGTAATTACTTTTGTTCTTTAAATTAATGTCATCATAATTGGCTACTGTCACTTTAAGATCTTCCGCTTGTAACGCTTGTGTCCGGGTGAAAAATGTGGATGGCTCCCTTAATGTAACTGGAGTTGATGCAAACACGGAGGCGATTAACATCAAACAGTTCGCACTTTATTCTCCACTGAACTCTCATCACAAACTCCATTTCCATCCACAGCATTACTTAACAAAACAAAATAACTGACTGTTAGCAACAGAAAACAGAAATCCCCACACATGGGAGCTCAAGACTCAGTGCGCACATACACAAACTGCAGATCTCTTTAGCAGGGAGCGCGCGCAGCTCTTAAAGGGGCCACACTATATTTCTACACGTTACACACTGTCACCCATGAAGCGGATCTCACATGCCTCTCATTTCATCATTTCAACTCATTATATTAATTTGTTTTACATTATTTAACTAATTTAAGACTGTTCTTATGAGGATACTCAACAAAACTGGCATTTTGGCATAATTGTGTGTTACTGTTAGTTAAAGCGTGTGAGAGAGCTCGCTCATCTTTCTGTGCGTTGTGTGTCACAGACTGTGCATTCTCTTTTCCTTGTCACTTTTGAATGGTTTTAAAGCATTTGCATGAATAAGAGCGTGATCATATAATGTAACACTAGCCAAAGGATTCTGCGTTAAATATTTACCACCTAAGTCAACTTACCTGCGCAGAGATCAACAGCTCAGTTGAGGTGTAGGTTGCCAGGTCACAAATGGGTTAAAATCAGTCTATGGATGTGTCGATTGTTTGAGTAGGCGTTTTCTGGGGTAGTAGGGATCACTAATAATGCGATCACCCCGTCCCTGGCCAAGTGGCTCCTCTTGAGGCCCGATCCGTCCCTCTGCTTAGGCATCATGCTTTCGGATCAGGCCATGTATGCACTGATTCCTGCCGAACTGCTCAGGTGCTTACCAATGGGCACAGGGGTTAGCTCCCCCTGTGCCAACAAAACCTCTGTGACAAAACTAGAAAGAAAGCCTTGAAACAATCGGATAACCCAATGCCGACCACTGCACGGACCACGACTACGAATTAGCAAATCCGAACTGACTATCAGTGAAATGAACATCAGAGGACTACGGTCCAATATTGGGGATCTTGCCAACTGTTGCTCAGTGAAGAAACCCTCCGTAGTCATCATAGTTGAAATCTTCCTTGACTCCACCATTCCAGACGGTGCTGATTTAATCCAGATACTTGGCTACTCCCTCAACTGTCGCAGAGACCGCACTGGAAAAAACGGTGGTGGTATAGCAGTATACTGTATAGAAGGACTATCCATCTATCATAATCCATCTAGAGATCTTGATGACTTTGAACTCATGTGGTTCACTGTTGCTCTGAAAACCGCCCCCCAAGTGCCTCCTGTGAAATCTTGGACTACCTTGACAAGTTCACATTCTCAGTGATGGACGAATATAGAGCACAGTCTGTAATGCTCATAGGCGACTTCAATGTACACCACCACGAGTGGCTGGGCAGTAATATAACAGACACTGCTGGACGGCGAGCCTTACAACTCGCCAACTGTCTGGGGCTAGATCAGATTGTCAGGGAACCAACTAGAGGAGATAATATTCTAGATCTAGTTCTCTCAGACACACCAGCAAACACTACCACCTTAGCACAAATGTGATCCTCTGACCACAAGCCAGTTTAAATACAGCTACAAATCCCTGGCTTCAGAGATAAGCCATTAAAGAGAACAGTATGGAGATATGACAAGACTCACTTCTGGGAAATGAGAGGTTACCTTACTAATATTAACTGGCCCAGCATTCTCAAGGATGAAGATCCTGAAATCATCTGCAGTACCTCCATACTGCGAGATGCCATGGCATTATATATTCCCAACAAGACCATCACTAAAAAGCCCGGGGATAAAGCCTGGTTAAAAACAGAGTGCAGAAGATTAGCCATGAGAAAAAGAAAGCTTTATCACAACATACGGACCTCTGATGACCCGGCTATGAAACGGATGTTCCTCAAGGCAAGAGCAGCTTTCAATCAAGCTGAAAAGAGAGCAAAAAGGGAGTATTACACCGAATTGAGGAATGATCTTGCAGATAACTCACTAAGCTCAAAAAATGGTGGGGCATAGTAAATTCACTTTCAGGCAGAAGTGGTTTCACAGACATCCCTGTCATTGAACACCGGGGTACCACACACATCTGTGCAAAGGCTAACATCTTCTGCCAAACCTTTGCAGAGAAGTGTACTTTGCGCGATGCATCTGAACAATCGTTTCCTCAGTGCCAGCAACCAACATCCTCTTTTGCCCATGTGCATTTCAAACCCAAAGACATTAGAAACATTCTTCGCAACCTTGATCCAGCAAAGGCAATGGGACCTGACGAAATACCAACAAAAGTCCTTATAGAATGTGCAGCAGAATTGGCCAGCCCCCTTAGTTGTCTCTTTCAACTTCTCTTCTCACATGGCGTGTTCTCCGAACAATGGAAAAACGCACGAGTGATACCAATACATAAAAGAGAGTCAAAATCAGACCCAACAAATTATCGTCCCTCCTTTGAGTCCTTAGCAAATTGATGGAATCCTCAGTTCATAGACAGCTCCAGGGCTACCTCTTCCACCATAAACTAATTTCTAATAAACAGAATGGATTTAACCGAACCACAGCACAGAAGATCTCCTTATAGTTTTGTCGCAGACGTGGAACAACATCTTGAGGTGTACATTGTTGCACTAGACATTAAAGGAGCGTTCGACCAGCTTTGATATAACAGGCTTCTGGATAAGCTTTCTGCTAAAGGCATAACTGGGCCATTACATTCTTGGCTACAGAACTACCTGGAAGGAAGATCCATCCAGGTCGTGCTCTCTGGTCAGTCCTCATCACCTCAACCAATCAACGCCTCGGTGCCCCAGGGATCCATTCTCGGCACGCTATTATTCTCCATCTTCATAGACGATGTAGTAGAACAGTGCGATAATAGCGTTTTTCTATATGCGGATGATTACACAATTTACACTCCAGTAACGTAACTTAATGGTCCCAATGTGGCAGCATCCCTAAATAAAGACCTGGAGAATATTCGCAGGTGGGCTGATACTTGGAAGGTCACGTTCAAGCCTAGCAAATGCAAGGCTATGGTTCTGTCGAGAAAAAGACTTCCATCCTGCCCAGACCTTTTTTGGGGGGCAACCAGAATTGAACAGTTGAATATTCTGGGACTATGTATCGATAAGAAGTTGCTATGGACTAATCATCTGTCAAACATCTGCAAGCATGCTGGACAGCGTCTTGGAGCTCTGCGTAGGATGGCCAACAAGCTTGATGTTAAAGGTAGGGCCAATGTCTATAAGGCACAAGTCAGGAGTACCATGGAGTACTCATGCCTTGCCTGGATGAACACATCACAGACCACCCTTAGGCAGCTTGACAACATCTAGAAAAAGGCACTGAAAATCATTGGGGAGGATGAGGCCACTGCCCAAAGGAAATATGCAATCAGCCAGCTCAGCCAACGTATAACTGGTGCAGCAACAACTGTGCTTTTTAAAATGCACACTGAAAACTGTCCAGAGGATCTCAAAGCTCTGCTACCTCAACCTGATCTCCTTTGCCGAACCACTCGGAGAGCACGACCCAGTCACGCTCTAAAACTCCCCAAGTCCAACACAAAATGCTTGGGGAGAAGTTTTCTTCATTCAGCTGTAACAACTTGGAACTGCCTCCGCTGTGCTGTGGTAGGTGAAATCACCTCAAAGAATGTTCAGGCCTTCAAGAAGAGACTAAACAAACACCTACTCAGCTAAAAAACTGTAATCTCCTGATGCTTAAGATCACTTATCCTATATATCTAGTCCTGAGCAGCTGCAGATCACGATAGGCTCTCAGAACATGAACTGTTAATGCCTGTATCTGCAGAAGCTTAAATAAAAATAAAAAAATATGTAAGATCTGGCAACTGAACAGCCTTGGAATAATATATTGATGTGATTAATCATATAATGAGGTTTGGGCCATACAAATTACGTGCGATTCCTGGGAGAGATAACAAAACGGGCGGGGGGTGGGAGATGGGTGTGAAATACGGGAGACAGGTATGGTCAAAACTGGTGATCGACCAATATATCGATTTCCCGATATTTTCCCGATATTTAAGCATTTTCTCATAATCGGGTATCGGTATCGGTTGTGAAAAATCAATCACTAGTCAAAACGCCTCCTGATATTTCAACTCTGCAGGCGTGGCTCAGATCAACTCTTGACTTTCAGCATTTCTCTTTCAGTTATCATTTCAAGCTGTTGGTGTTGAAATGGCGTCGAGTTCAGGTAAGTACAAATATTTGCAGTATTTATGAAATATATGCCAACAATAGGCAATGGTTTACTTCATTTAGTTTATTATGTCACTGCTCTCTTAGATTTGTTTTATATTGGGATGACCGTCAAGAAACAAATAACTGATTAAAAGGCGACATCTCACATACTTATACACGTACGTTTTTTAACTGCACATCAAATATATAATCATTTTTATTTTAATATTGTTTTCAGATTTTGCTATAAATTACTAATGTATTTATTTGTGTAATCATTTTGTCCTGCCGAACATTTATGGTCAAGAGCCACTACTGCATTTATACTGTATATTGGCCTATTATAAAACAAGTTGTATACAATTTCTATGATTTTTAAAGAAATAAGAATAATGAAAATAATCTTCTGTATTTCCATTTCTGGTTTAAAAAATGAAAGGGTGCAAAGTTATACCTAATTCACTAAAATAAATACAGAATCACTTTTTTCTAATCTCTGCAGGCGTGGCTAAGATGAGCTCTTGACTCTCAGCTTTTCTCTTTCAATTTTGATTTCAATCTGTTGGTGTTGAAATGGCATCGAGTTCAGGTAAGAGTCAGACACAAATATTTGCAGCAAAGTTTCCTCAGTGATTTATGAATTATTAGCCAAAAGCAGGCAAAGGTTTGAATGATTCTAGCCTATAATTTTTTACATAAACTTTTCAATACATGATCAATACAATACATAAAACAAATCTGTTGTCTAGGATGACCACTTTACAATATTATTTTTCTTTTACTGATTCACTTAGACAAATTATTATGAGCGACCCACTGCTCCAAAGAAGTTTTTCTGCTAAATGTGTGGACATTTATTGTTGGTTGATTTGAGGTAGTAGCCTATTTATATATTTTTTTAATGAAGGCTATAGATCATGGGTGTCAAACTTCCCAACTCTAATCAAGCATGCGTAAACCAGCTAATCAAGGTCTTCAGGGATTACTTGAATATTACAGGTGTGGTGAAGTGGGTTGAAACTGAACTCTTTAGGTGTCACGGGTGTGTAGGCAGTAAGACAAAGACAGAATAAATTCCAAACGTCGTTTAATAACAATTAATTTCAAAGCAGGCAGACAGGCAATAGCACAATCTAACACAATCAGACAAGGACAGGAGGAACGGTTACACTTTACAATACGGGTGCGCTAATATGCATTAATTCATGCTAAACTAATGCACAGATAAAATCACAGTTAATGTCTGACTCATGAAGAACTAAAGAATTTATTAATGATTACTGCAGCCACAACTAATGAAGATTCATCATGATTAATAGATTAAGTAATCATTAAACTGTCATTAGTTAAATGTATCATAATGTATTAATTCCCTTAATTCCTACAAATGAGGATAATTAACAGATCACAGCTGACACAAATTAACTAATGATGAGAGCAGTGGCGGTTCACAAAGAGCTAGGGTATGGCATGAGTCCTTTTGGCCATACAACATTCCCAAGTAATCACATTATGTCTAAACAAAATGTGGACAAAAACCACTAAGAGAACTTAAGAGACGTAATACAAAATCAATGCAAATACTGAAACAGCCCAATAATTCAGTGTGTCCTAACCACGTGAAAAAAAAATTTCTTTTCCATGTCATTCAGAGTTTTTTGCACTAACCAGCCGCAACTGTGATTCACAAAAATTCTATTTTATAAACACGTTTTATTTTTGCGGCTTTGTGGCTGGAACAACATACAAAGTATAACAAGTGCAGATGATGTGCTATTTTTAATGTAAAAAGAATTTTAAGTTAGTTTGAATATCATTTTTGTGACCTTTTATAGGCATAGTCTTACTGAAAACAACAATGGATAATTCACCTCAGATCTTGAAAATAAATGAAACAAAACAAATGTCCCAACTGTCAACTCAAGGTGAACAAACAAGAGTATTCTATGATAAAGTCACGCAGTATGTATTTTTAATCATGCTAAAATGGTGTAAGATTTAGGAATTCGATATTGTACGTATTCATTTAGTTTATAGAGATTGTAGAGAGAGCCCGCCCACACGCTCTTCTGATTGGCTGTGATTTTTGATTGATTGATTGATCTCAGGTTGAGTTTGGTTTGCCGCTGAAACCTTGTCACATTGGACATCGTGCCTGGTTTTTCTACAGTCTATGGTTAGGACTCAGGCTGTTTAAATTTGCGGTAACACTTTATAATAATGGTCCGTTATTAATAGATAACTCTGCAGGAAGTAATGCAGGACTAATGCGTAGCACTACATTAACACTTCAGCTACGACTAGAAACAAACTGAACTAATCAGTAACATCGAATTCAGGACTAAGATAGTTCCTTATTAGGTAGGCTAATCAATAATTACTGAATGAGACTGGCGTCACTAACAACTAATAGGTAACAAGGAAAAATGATAAAGAATTCCTAATTAATTACTAATCACAACATTAACATGTCTGAGATGTGAGAAATTGTCTTTTTTTACTCTCAGTGTGGTCATAAAATGCATCTGTGGAAATTGCTGTGAATAACAAGCGACAACTTCTCACGTTGAGCACATGAGTGTCTCGTTTTTAATCAACCAAAAACTACAACACAACCAACCCCCCAAATGGGTGTTGACCAACGTCAAAAGTCAACGAGCATCAGACAAACTTAAAGGGACCACGATCCCTGAACAGTACTGTGTTAATCCTCAGCAGTATATAGAACCATATTTAATAACAAGGGTGAATTATGTACGTCTCATTCACTACACATCACTAATTACTTAAGTGTTATCTAGTCATTATTCAGGAGCGTCTAGTGATCTGGACCATTATTTCAAAAAGGAAAACATCGTCAGATCACTAGTGTTTCTTAAAGTGTCCTTTGTTACTCTGAATAAAGTCATAAAATGCATCACTAATTACTCAAGAACCCAATAACTCTTCAAGGACTACTGGTGAGCTGGGCCCGTATTTATCAAACATCTTAGAATTACTCACAAGAACACTGCTAAGAATTGACTCAAGAGTAAAAAAATTCTTGGCTCAAAGCTGCGCTTAAAAGTTAGTTATCAAGCATCCCAATCATACTTTAAGTAAAGTGTAGAACTAAATCTGAAGTGCTAGTCTTAGAGTGGATTTACGACACTTTGCTGTGCCACAAATGGAATTTTGGATGATGTCATAGGCATGAACCAATCACTGAATAGATGTCCTTATTTAAGAATATAAAGATAAATTCACATTGAATGGTGAAATTCCTAAGAGGAGTTTACATTCAATACACATTTGACAATAAAGAGTTTTCAAGAGAGTACATTATAATATACACATTTTAAATGAAAGATAAACATGTTTTCATCCATGTAATTATTTTTTTTAAACTGGTGTGCTGTTAAATTGCCTATATATAGCCTAGATTTTTTTAATATATAATTAGCCATCATGGATTCCAAAAGAAAACCGACATGGCAGGCGACAGAAACGATCGCTACTGCTTGCTGAATTACTCAAACAGTGTTTTTGATTTGATTTGATTTTTTTATAAAACCCAACATTAACCAGCGCTGAAAAAGATGATGTCTGCTCTGTCTAAACGATACTGTTTGATGAACTATTTGTCGTCAAACATTTCGAACACATTCTCCCTCTATTGAAAGATTTGCGCACGTCTCTGTCTCCTCAGCGCCATCACTGCCCCTACTGGACACTCCTGATCACCTGAGAGACCTCTCCAGCTGTCTTAAATAACTGGGAGAGCAAGAGTGATTCTTAGCTTTAAGAAATTTGATAACTTGCTTTTATACTTAAGTTTGAAAGTAGGAGTAAATGTCATGAATTCTCAGCACTTAAGGCTAAAATAGCACTTTGAGAAGCTTGATAAATACGGGCCCTGGACCATTATTTTAAAGCGATAAAACATATTTTCCACTTAAAAACTAATGCTCCAGATCACCAGTAGCTCCTGCATAATACTAATTAACACTTAAGTAATTAGTGAAGCATTTTATGACTTTATTCAGAGTAAAGAATGTGATTAATTACATCTCAGACACACAATAATGTGATAACTGGTCAGTTAGTTAATAGTTATTAATAAGGCTAACCTTAGTCAGTAATTATTGATTACTTAATAAGGAACTATCTCCTAAATTTGATGTTACTGATTAGTTGAGCTTGTTTCTATATTAGTTAATAGTAGTAGCTAAAGTGAATGTAGTGCTATGCATTAGTCCTGCATTACTTCCTGCAAAGTTATCTATTAATAACGGACCATTATTATAAAGTGTTACCAAATTTGCTTTTAACACTAAAGGCGGGCATACACTGTGTGAATTCGGACACTCGGAAGGTCGTGAGATATTGCAGACGCTACGAGTCATTCAATTTGATCATCGCATCAAATCAGCTGGTACACGGCACGACTGTTTGCACCGCGAGCCGGCCGCGATCACACGAGTTTTTGTGTAATGTCTGGTTCAGACTACACGATTTTGGCACGATCTGTGTGACGTAAGGTGTCGTAGGGATTCGTAAATGATAATGTACGTCGGGACGCAAGAATCGATCGTTTCATCTCGTATAGTGTGTCATAGGATACGACAACCGAATCCGTGTCTGCGATAGTTCACGACGTCACGACTGAAAGACTAGCATGTTTAATTTTTTTGCGGTCCTTCACGACGGGTTCTGTCACGTGTGACGCTGACCAATCGGAGCACAGACAGTTTTCATACACAGCTTTCAAACACGGCGAAACGCATGAGAGATGACGGAGCGGCTAACTTTAGGAGGAATTATAACATGGAGGAAAGGTTCGTGGAGCTGTGGCAACAGTACTGCCTGTACGATGTGTCATCGACGGACTAACACAACCACATAAGAAAAATGCTGGCGAACGAGAGCCGAAGCCCTTCAGGAACCCGGCGAGTTACGTTACTGGAATGTAAGCTTAATAGATGTTTTACAAATACGTTGTGGTGGCAAGCTTTAACTTCTGGCTAATAACTAGATATTTAATATAAAAAGAACAATATTTTACCTCAAGTTCTCTTTGGAGAAGTGACAGCCCATAATGTCCTCTTCCAGGAAGCCAGGAAGATGTCTTTTGTTGGGTTTTCTTTCTATTTTTGTGCTTTTCTAAACATAAAACAGCCAAAACACGCTGCTTCAGACATCGTTTGCTTACACTCTCGTTTCTGAAAGTCAGTGACATCACGCACATCGTGACAACAAGCGATGATTGGTGGAGTAGCAACGTGTAGTCTGACATGTTTCTAGTCCAGGACACGACAAAATCGCGTAATCTGACACAGTGACTATCGTAACAGACAAAAATATCTTGTAGTCTAAACCAGGCATTAACGTGCTCGGCTCGTCTCGTATTTCCTCTCACATGGTGCAAGCCGCGACCATACGAGCATCCACGATGTCCACGCAATTTCTCCCTAGAAAAAAAAATCGTCTGCGAGTTCGTACGACAGCAAAAATTGCACCGTGTACGCCCGCCTTAAAGCCGGGCATACACTGTGCGATTTTCGTCCGATTTCGAGCCGAATTCTGACTCGTACGACTCTTTTTTTGGTTGGGCCGATTTTCAGGTTTATCGTGCGTCGTTTGTCGCGAGGTGTTCGTGCAGTGTACAGGGGGAAACGAGGGGCGACAAACCTCTCACGATCGGGAATCGGATGGTCGGATGAATTTCTGGCGTGTCAGTAATGCCTGGTTTAGACTACAAGATATTTTTGTCTGTTACGATAGTCACTGTGTCAGATTACGCGATTTTGACTCCTAAAATATCGTTAACGAATCCCTACGACACCTTACGTCACACAGATCGTGCCAAAATCGTGTAGTCTGAACCAGACATAATTCTGCTCGCCCCTCGTGAGGTTATTGCACAGTTGAAGCAAAGCCACGAACCGATTGCCCTATTTCCCCTCACTGCGCGAGTCAGTGGATATCACGCAATGCGCAGTTTAAACGCATCTCAAACCCAGTCCATTATTCACTACAGAAAGGGAAAGCAAAATCTGACAAGCTTTCGGCGCATATTCTCAGACAACGAGAGATAAATGTAATTCAACATACTGATAACGTAGCCTATTGCCTTATTTTGTTTCTTATTTATTTTCTTAATATTTCTATTTTGGTCCATATTGAGAAAAAAATAGAAGAGAAGTAGGCCCATTTTGTGTTAAACAAGTCGTTTTTAGATAAATCTGCTCTTTTCATTGAGACAGACATTATTATTGCAGTGTTCTGACATTATGATCATATAATTATAGACCTATAATTCCTTGTTTAATCGGGCTAAATGTTTTTAAATAGTGAGGAGTAATCTATCTATTAATTTATTATGCAGTGTGTCGATTATGCATTATTGTTGGGGGGAGGGGGCAAATTAATGTAATATCAATTTAATAATAAAAGTAGGCCTACTCTAATAATAATAATAATTTTATTCACAAATTCTAAATCCTCTTGATATCAATAGCTGATGCATTTACCTCTCTATAATACACCATGGTCTATCGTCGCCACGGGGGTTTTATCTCACATTTTTCACCCGTACAGTGTGAGCAGTCAAGACGCGCTCGACGGTCGGACCGCACAGTGAGAGCACATCAATCGTGAGCTTTGGCTTTACATCGCATGCGATCTACTCGTACAGTGTGAGTAGGTAACCTTGCTGAAAACCCATAGAAATCGCACAGTGTATCCCAGCTTAACGACCGGCATCACGAGCTAGTGTCGGGAAAATAAATAAAAAGCAGCATGTGACAGATGAAAGTCTAATCAAACAGAGATAGAGACACAATGGGAGGCATGTGTTTTCAAGATGTTACATAGCAAGGTGACATTACTACAATGGGGAGTTTTAATCCAAACCATCATTTCAGTTGAGATTAGCATTTCAAAGTTTTTTTTTTTTTTTGCAATTTTGGATCAGCATTTCCATTTTGATGAAAGACATCAGCACACATCAGTGAAATTGAACTGACATAATTTTGTAAAGTTAATTCGGGGTAATTGGTGTTGACGCATAAACCTAGTTTGAACTGATCCCGCTGGTAATCAACATTATCGATGAAGGGTAGCGATATTGATTGTGTAATCGGCTTTAAATTGACCATATGGCTGTTTTTCAAACAGCAGCCACAATAAAAGACCACACACCTGCTTCATATAAACTATCAATCATCAACTGGGTGGACTTCAAGTAGGTCAGTGAAATGATGTCGTCTGCTGTAGCTAATTAAGTGTATAATAATGTAATTTTCTGTCTAAAGGTGCCATAAATGTTTAAAGCAGTGAAAAAAACAAGCCACTGCTCAGAGCTGGAATACATAATTTCAAGTTTATCGTAAATACGAGTTTCCGAGGTTAAAAAATGCACATGAACGAGTTCTGAGGTAACTTAATCCCGAAATGGGCGTACCATAAACTAACATATACGGCCGTGACAGGATTGATTTATTAGTCCTTTATTAGATTTATTAGCACATGTGACGCTGCATATAGGCTAATTTTGGTTTTTAATTAGATGTAGCCTAGGAAAGAATAAACCTGGAGTTTATTCTTGTTCATTCCGACAACAAAGCACTTGAATGCTACAAGCTCGTTTCTGAAGTGGGAAGTAAAATGTCCGATAGACCGTAAATGGACTGCATTTATATAGCGCTTTTATCCAAAGCGCTTTACATTTTTGCCTCACATTCACCCATTCATACACCGACGGCGATGTCAGCCATGTAAGGCGCCATCCAGCTCGTCGGGAGCAGCTGGGGTTAGGTGTCTTGCTCATGGACACCTCGACACTTGGTCAGGTGGAACCGGGGATCGAACCACCAACCTTTCGGTTTGTAGACAACCTACATGAACCACTGAGCCACTGCCGCCCCTAAGACCGTGAAGGCAGCATTAATTCCCTTTTAGAGTCATATGATATCTCCCTATAACGTTACCCCGAAGGCGTGGCGCAGGTGTGCTCTCGTCTCTTCAGTGCTTTTGGTTTATAACGTTAGATGCTGAGGCTGAAATGGCGTCGAGTTCGGGTAAGAATCATATTCGATACAAATATATGTTTTTAAAAGTTTCCTCAGTGATTTATAAAATAGCCTATTTATGAACTATTAACCAAAACTAGGTTTAGTTTATTCAATTCAATTTCATTAAATCATTTCAATTTCTTACATTTATGTTTAAAAAATAGCATCAGGAAGAAACTAATGCTTCCTCTTTTAATATGTGGTTAATTTCCAGTTATCTTTGGCCTTGTTAGAGCTAGTATTTTAAACCACGGTCGAATTACAATTCTTGTGTTTTCATGTTTCATTGTGTTTGTTTATTGTGTGTATTGTTTTCATTGTGTACCAATAATGTAATGTGATTCTGAAACATTTTTCTATATTTTAATATTTATAAAAATGTAAATGCATTTATAACACTAATCCCTTGCATTATATTATTTTTGCATTAAATTACAAAGAAATAGTTACTTCTGCTGTAAGGGTGTTTCTAATACAGTGTCTATGGGAGTGACGGTGATCTTTCTCTCTTTTGACTGCCGTTATCAACCTCACTTTATTTTTCCCCTCTTTTTTGAAAGTTGTGAAATCGCTATTGTGTTTTCCTTTTGCTATTTGAGCAAATGAGGTCTCAAAAAATATAAATTTAATATTTTTTCTCATTCACCGCTATTGAAGTTAATCCAACTATTACGACTTCCTCTTCTGAGAAACCTGGAAAAATCCCCCAATTTAAATGAGGTAAAGTTTAATCGCAATATTGCCAAAATCCAATTTTGATTGCATTATGAGGGTATACACACTGAAGGATGTCATATGCTACATTAAAAATAATACTGAGTAAGGCTAACAATCTGCCTAAAATCTCATGTTAGCCAAACATCAAAGAAAGTAATACAGATTTGGAAAAAAAAGAGGTAGCCTACATTTTCATTTTGGGGTGAATTATCCCTTTACAGATAACGTGGGGAAATTGTGTCCGTCTTTCGTATGAGATGTTAAAGGGTTAGTTCAGCCATAAATGTAAATAGTGTGATTAATTCCTCCTGTGGTTGGCCAGCCGTCAGACCTCCGCTCATCTTCACACACAGATGAAGATATTAGTGTTGAAATCCGATGGCTCAGAAAGGCCTTCATTGACACCAATGTCATTTCCTCTCTCAAGACCCATAAAGGCACTA